>NW_007730791.1:67549-84466 GCF_000696425.1 Galeopterus variegatus | reverse complement strand
AATGGATCACAACCCTCAGTGTCGCGCCCGTACTGGACCGGGACCAGCAACGGATCACAACCCTCAGTGTCGCGCCCGTACTGGACCGGGACCGGCAACAGGATCGCAACCCTCGGTGTTGCTCCCGCACCTCGCTCAGCCAGTGAGTGGCCGGTCGGTATGTGGGATCCGAACCCTCGGTGGGAGCGCCGCCGCGCTCCCAAGCAGTGCACTGTAGCAGTGCGCCACCAGGCCGGCCCCCCCAAACCCTATTTTTAACAGATGTCTTTTGCCAGTATAATGAAACAGATGCTTTCTGCTAATGTTCATATAAAATGGTAAAATGTGTATTTATAACATGTTTTAATACGTCCCCACAAAATAAAAGGACTTATGTTCTCATTGGATCTTTTAAGTGAGCTCCGACTTGCCCTCATTTCTCCTGACCCAAGGTGGCAGCCCGAGGAGGCAGAAGGGGAGGAAAGTCGGAGGTGTAGCTTTTGTCGATTTGTGTAGCTGGTCCCCTTCCTGGAGGGGAATCAGGTGAGCAGGAGAGAACAAGAGGCTGAGGAGTGTGGCCTCCTAGAGAAGCTCGCGGCCCCTCTCCAACCCTCCCTCCCTGCACGCCCTGCCCTCCACGGTGGAGGGCACCAAGGCAGGTGATCAGCATTGGCAGGGAGTGGAGCATCAGGATGAAAAGATTCGTGTAGCCAGGGGTTCAGGGCAGGGGACGGGGGAGGGGGTGGATAGGTGGTGCAGGGGATTTTTAGGGCAGTGACACTGTGGCGTATGATACTATAACGGTGGGTACATATCACCATACATTTGCCCAAACTCATAGAATGTACAACTCCAAGAGTGAACCCTAATGTAAACTACAGACTTTAATTAATATTGACGTATCAATACTGGCTCATCAATTGTAATTAATGTACCACACTAGCACAAAGTGTTAATAACAGGGGAAACTTGGTGGGGGTCAGGGGTATATGGAAACTGCATATTTTCCGCTCAGTTTCTCTGTAAAACTGCCCCCCAAAACAAAGTCTATTAATAAAAATAATAAATGTATATTAGAAAAAACATTCTCATTCTTGGTTTTCATTGCCTGTCATGACTCTTTCTCAGCCAGGCCTTTCCTAACTGATAAAATGGAAATATTCGTCAAGAAAGACGAGATTTGGTTGTGAGCTCAGGAGAAAGGCTAAAAGAGACCACTTGGTCTGCTGTGGCATTGGACCCAAGGCCACCATGTACAACTGCCCTGCCCAGGTGGTGCACCGCATAGGGCCACCACATCAAAAAGAACATGTTCTCCTCCCAGACATTAGAGCTTTGTCTTTGTGTGCTTACTACACAAATTCCAAAAAGTGCCTTGTCCTAATTTGCTCACAGGATAAACCTGTCTGGGCTCTTAGACTTCCCAAGCCTGGGAGGCCTCCATGGGGCCCAGCCTTGCCTACCTGGAGGCAGTTTGGGGGTTTGGGGTAAGAACTTCTGTGCATTTACCACTCTTTAGAACCTTGAGATGTGGCAGGTTATGGTGAGGGCTGCATGGGAAGTCCAGAAAGGGACATAAATGGAAAATTGTGAAGCCTTGTTACCTAGGTGCAGAGAAGGAGAGGTGGCCTAGGGCTAACTCCGCCACAAGTTCGGGGCTCAGAAGCCACACTTGGAGCTAAATGGCAGAATTAATGTCACGTATAAGAGTATGAGTGGATTCAGGATGCTGGTGGCTGGGGTACAAATGGCTGAGAGCCTGTGGCTCTCTTCTCCTCCACCCAGGCTGCCAAGTCTGCTGAAATTTGGGCTTGTCCACGTGAGATACAAGGGTGAGCTGTGTCTGTCATTCATCCCCATCTTTGACACTGCTTCCTTGCTGCTTCAAGAACAAGCCCACCAAAGACCGAGTGTATGCTGAGCCCACACAGGCCTGTTCTCCCACCTGGACCCTATTCTGGGTGTGGCTCGTGCATGGAGCAGGTGTGGCTCATGCAGGCAGCAGGTGTGGGGACTTGGCTCTATGGGGCAAATGGGAGGGCAACTCTCTGTGAGCCTCTGCTAGCCCCCTATCATGATTTACAGTGATGCTTCGTGGGGAAGGACTTTAGGAGGAGACAATAGCAATAACGTCTCGGCAACAGGAAAGCTAACAGGTGAGAAATATATGACTGAGCAGACTCAGAAAAGCCAAGTCCCAAGCCCCAGGCCCCTCACAAGGTGGAAGTGGAAGCCCTGGGAACTTTGAGACTTGGTGGGCCATTGATGGGGGGGGGAAATGGAGAGGACTGGGAGGAGCGCTGTTTGAGAGGGAGTTCCAGTCACTACAGGTAACACACAGAAAGCAACATGTGCATTTGGTGAGCAACCTATGACGACCTGATGTTACTGTACTTTCCAGGTCCTTTGAGTCCCTCTCCACTTCATTCCGCTGCTCACCTACCCTTCCCTTACCTGAGCGGAAGTTTGGAGCTTTACTCTCAGGCAAGAGTAACTGAGTGGCTCTCTAGACTGGGGGCCCAGGGTCAGCTGAAGGTGAGGTGCAGAATGGAAAATGCAGGGACGGAAGCCAGATGTCATTGATCTCTAAACTCAGGCATTCCCAGCTCTTCTCACTGCATGGTCTCAGAAGCTGTTGGCAGCCTGATCCCACCTTCCACTGTCTGGGGAGTCCGAGCAGCCTAAGAGGAAAAACCTAAAGACACTGTCCTTATGTCCTACAATATGATCAGGCTCTATCTGTATATGCTTAGTTGATGAGGAAGTGTCATCTGAGATGGGCCTTGGGGGACTTTCACGGGACTTAAGGAATTTGGGGTTGAAGAATAGTTTGACAAATGTGCAGAGACAAGACAGCATGAGGCCTTTAAGAGAAACAATGAGTAGGGCATTGGGCCAGAGACCAGGTGGGGGAAAGGAAGAGAGGTGGGCTTGAAAGGCTGCCCGGGATCATCGGCGGGCTCTGATAAAGGCACCGGGGTGAGGAGGCACGAGTGGGCTAATGCCCAGGTTGAATTCGCCTTTCCACAGCCATGTGTCCCGGTATGTGGCTGTACCAACCAGTGGGAAGATGCGTCTGACCTGGTCTGAGCTGGCTGCTGCCCTGGGGACCAGAGGTAGGAAGGCCTGCCCGGTGGGCTTAGAAGATGGAAGTTAATTCAGGAGATAATGGGGGTACCTGCTGAGAATTTAGAAATAAGAGAGTGACTTGTGGAGTTGAGTTAGATGGACCGATGAATTAATTCATGAGCCAGACACGGAGAGAGGTGATGCTGGGCGACACCAAAGCTTACTGGGAAACTCTTTCCAATGAACGGGTACCTGTATTTATAGGATGAGGAGGAGAGGAGAGACCAGAAAACTGGAATTGCCGAAAAAGGAATTGGGCCCTTTGGATGGGAAGCAAGAACTCCCACGGAATGCAGGAGTAACGGTTGTGCAAGAGACAAAGAAAGTAGCGGCCAACCTGTCTGTGTGGAAACAGACCCCTCAAAGGCGACAGAAGACTTCAGACATTACCCAGCTTCTTGGCAGCTTTCTCTTCCTTAACCAGAATTATTTTCCTTTCCCCCTGCTGTGGTGTTTCACCTCCAGACAGCCTCATCGAAGCCCCAGCCGTGTGCCAAAGGGCTGACAAACGAAGGAAGTTTGTGAGGTTGGGTTTCTCGGTGAGTGTCTTGTCCTTGGACATTCTTTTCGCCTCAGCCTTCGGCACAAGGACTTCCCCGACGGAGTTCCAAGGCCCATCCTTCCAGGAGCAGAGGTGGCAACAGCAGTGAAGCGTCCTGTGAGGGAAGCCGTGGCCTGCTCAGAAGCTGCCCCTGCCCCAGCCGGCCTGCTCACTGGCACCTATGGCCTGCTCCTGTCTCTGAGTAAAGGTAGGAAGGTCTGGGCTACAGTGCAAATCACTGTGTGGGAACAGAAGCAAAAAGTGTGTTACTAACCATTCACACCTGGGTTTATTTAGCAGGGCCCAAAGGAAGGAGAGCTTCCAGGATAAATAAGAATCACACTTTAGAGTAAATTGAAGACTTCCACACTCATTGTCTTGGTCTTTATAGCAACCCCGAGGGCATCCAAGGATTATTACCTCCCACTCCCAGCTGAGGCAATCGGGGCCCAGAGAGGTTCAGTGACTTGCCCAAGAATACACAGGAAGCTGTTGGCAGAGCTGGGCCTTGAACTCAGGGCTCCTTCCACCCAGTGCCCTTTCCTGGGGGTGGATAGTGGTGTGGGAGCTGTGATGGTCTGGGCTGTGGGGTGCTATCCCAGGTCATGGGCAGTGGGGAACGGGGTCCAGAGCACCTGAGAGGACAAGACTGGGGAGCTCCCTGGGGCACACCACCACCTGCTGGGTTGAAGCTAAAGTCAGGCTCCCCCAAATCTCACCCATTGTCAAAGCCTCTTCCCTCAGCTCTGGGGAAGAGCTGGCAGTAAAGAGGAGAAGAGAATAGCAGGCAGTAAACCCCAGGCCATCCATCCATCCCAAAACCCAACCTCCATCTCCTTCCCTGGAGAGCCAGACCTACAGTCACTACTAGCTCAGGATTTGTCTATCAGAGGCAAGATCACAGTATAAGGGCTTCTCCCTCCTGGGCAACTCTGCCTGCCCAACATGGGACCTCTCTAGCTCAAAGTCTGAGGACTTTGCAGTGCCCAGAGCTCAGAGCTGACTGTCTGTGGGTGAGCCCACAGTCAGTGGGTAAACACGGGAGGCAGCTCGTGGTATAGGAGCTGAATGCTGAACGGTCTCCACAAAGGAACGCTCTCCAAGCTCAGGCCCTGGACAGATGCTCAAGGAACTATATTTGAAAGAGACGAAGAAATGGCCATAACTCTGGATTCAAACATCTAGATCCCAGATAAGCTGTCTCTTGAGGCCAAAGCCACCTTTCTTCAAGGTCCCCATCAAGGAAGGGGGTTGGATTTAAGCAGATTCATGCACAGAGGAAAAAGCTAGGGGAGCAGACAATTTATGATTGCAAGAACTTTGACCCCAACCTCAGATGTGGTGACCTTTATCTTCAGGAGGAAGCCCAAAGTGTTCTTTGGCGTGGGATTCCTTTGGGAATTCAAGGAGACCTCTGAGCTTTCTCCACTCGCCACCCCCCACACAGTGCACACCCACTCAACAGTTTGCATGACAACACTGGAGATTTATGGGCCCAGTGCTGCCCATCCAAGGACCTCAGCTGGAGGACCCATGACCCAGAATGGGACAGGATGACCACTCCTTGCCCCTTTCCCTCAGGCCTCACAAGGGAAAAACAAGAGACTGGGGAAAGTCCCACCCCCTGTCCTGCTCTCAAGCATTCATCAGTGACCCATTAGAACATTTTTCATGCTTTCACGTCCTTAATGGGCTAATGAATGCAATTAATTCAACATAGCATGACAAAGGGCCTACCTAAGTCAGGCTTGATGGTGGTTGCTGATGATACAAAGAGGAATTCAGTGTGATCACAGAAAGCAGTCACTGTGCAGTTGGGAAAACACATACACAACTAGTTATCATTCAAGCCAGTGCTAAGTCAGAGTTATGAGAGGATAGGGGAGGCAAGGATTATTTCTGGGTAGAGGGGGGACATTTAGGTAGCAGGCTTATAGAGGAAGAGAGTTTGGGTCCAGCTCTGGAACTTGGCCAGGAAGGACTCTTGTCCAAAGGAGAGAGGTGAAATGCAGGTGAGTCTGAGAAGAGGCAAGACTCTGGTAGGAATACTGGGCAGGGGAGGGAAGAGGTGGGTGGGCCATGATCTCAGTTAGATCTGGGGCAGAAGAACATGTATAGGATAGGTAAAGGAGTGTAAGAGAGAGAGATTAGTAAGAGGACTTTGCAATATTGAACACTTGGGCACTGTCACCAGAACTGGCCAGTTTTTCCCTTAAAGAGGTGCATCTACAATGAGAACTGCATTGAAACCAGGGAGAACATTCCTAGCTCTGGTACTCACAGGGTGGGGGGCCCTAGATAATGAGTTATTTCCTGGGTCTCAGCAAGCACCTGATGTGCTAGGAATTCCAGATGCAAGGAATGTACGCCTGCCATTGGTGGTGTATGACACTGCATTCCTCCTAGCAGAAAACAGATCTCCCCGTGAAAGGAGGAAGTTGAGAGGGCTTCATGGAGGTGCTGTTATAAAGGGATGGGCATGGTTAAGGGAGCCAGCAAGTGATGGGGGAATGCTAGGGACTTGCAACAGCTGGAAATTGTTATCACTCCTGGGCATGAAGGGGCAAGGGGGTGAAACTTAGCTGTGGCAGAGGGTCTGCCTGACCAGACCTGTGCCCTTTGCTAGAGAATGCAGCCACTGCCAATCAGGGAAGGGTAGGATGGAGGCCAGAGTAATAAGTACCCCTACCTTTAACTAACCTCCAGTGCCTCTGGGCTGAACACACCCAAAGGCCAGAGGACAAGGGAGCCAGTTGAGGCAGTCTGTAGAGGTCAGCTTCCCCAACAGAGCAGGGCAGGGAATGAACCAGAAGGAGGCAACAGAGAATATCTCAGACAGTAGGCTGACAACCTATTCAAATAGTTAATTATGTATTTATTTTAATGTGTAATAAAAAGAATAGAGTTAGCGTATCAAACTATGAGTTTGTAGCTATTATTGCTTAGGGTAAGACTAAAGCAGATATGTACATGATAAAAAGTCTGACAATTTAAAGAAAAACATTAAGTAAGTAATAGTATGGATGGTATAAGGATATAGCAAAAATCACAAAGATGGCATTTGTAAAAAAGTATGAGAAATTCTGGGATGGGTGCTATATAAGATTTCTTCCATCTCTGATACCCTTTGCATTTTTAAGTATCTACACATAGCTGTCCTAAGTACAAGGAAAATAGCAGGAAACATTATAACGTACTTTCAGATCATCTTGGCTCAGTACAAAGTTATGATCATGAGTAATGCGGTGAGATAATCACAGGACCCCTCGTCATTCTGCTACTCTTTTTAGATTGTTTTTCCTCTGCTTCAAGGTTAAAAAAAGCACCAGATCATCACTCAAAGACTTGAGCAAGAACACTGCAGCAGCATTATTTATTATAGCCTCCAGCTAGAAACAACTCAAATGTCCACCCAGAGGATAAAAAAACTGACATACCCATCCTAGACAGCAATTAAATGAACAAATTATTTTTCATTTTTTATTTTTTTAAAAGATGACCGGTAAGGGGATCTTAACCCTTGACTTGGTGTTGTCAGCACCACGCTCAGCCAGTGAGCGAACCGGCCATCCCTATATGGGATCCGAACTCATGGCCTTGGTGTTGTCAGCACCGCACTCTCCCGAGTGAGCCACAGGCCGGCCCTAAATGAACAAATTAAAGCTACATGTAGCAGCAGAGATGAACCTCACAAACCCCATGTTGAATGAAAGAAACCAGACACAGAGTCCATACTGTAGGATTTCTCTTAGACAAAGTTCAAAAACAGTATAAACTAACCGATGGGGTGGAAGTCAGGAGAGTGTGGCTACCAGAGCAGGAAAAGGGTGAGGGTGGTGACCAGAAAGAGTCATGGGGCAGGCTTCAGGAAGGCAGTCAGTGCTCTGTTTCCTGACCCAGCTGGCTACATGGTATGTCCACTTGGAAACAATTCACTGACTGTACATTTATGACTTTTTAACTTTCTGGTAGGTCTCTTATATTTCTGTAAAAAAAAGTTTGTTATTTTAAGTATACAGAAAAATGAAAAGCTGTGATTTTTCCTTGCTGACCCTAGTAAAATAGCCACAAACAATAAAGCTCCCCTCCTGGACAAGCAGTGTGGACATATCCTTGATGACTGAAGGCCCGGTTACTTCTCCCACTTCCACCAACTCCCTTCTCCCACCCTCCTCAGCCTCCATTCTTGGTGCATCTCCTGCTGTCCTCAAACATTTCACAGGTGCCCAGCTTGTTTTCTAAAGCTGTTTCTACCTGGCTGACCACATGACTGATATTAGCCCCTAGGCATTATACACTGTCAGAAAAATAGGTGAGAGACCTGCTCCTTTGTCTGTGACTGATGCCTTTGTTACCATTTACCTTTATGCCTGACTGGGGACATCTGCTTCCGTGCATAGCCCAGACACTGTCTTGATTGCAGACCTCCGCTTCCTGCACAGCTGTCGCATTCGGGGGTCAGTATGTGGGCATCCACAGACATTCCTACCGTTCATCTCAGGGAAACTGGGCACAGGTCCCGGACTCTCTAGAAAGCCTCACCCTTCCAATACCACTCCATCCCACTATACCGAGTCAAGGGAAACCCAAATCCCCACGGTACAGCTCTCCTAAGGGGTGGAGGGAGGAAATAATATCACCAATTCTTTGAGAATGAGACTGGGAGAAGAAGATGGCTAATTTCTTTCAGGTTGTTTGCCCTACTCACTAAAAGCCAGGCTATATGCTCTCTCCTGTGGAATATTCAGAGAAGGTGATGTTCCTGCCTGTAAGGACCAGACAGCCCAGCTGGGAATATGAGTTCAAAACAAAACAAAACAAAACAAAAACAAAAAGACTGGCCAGACAATCTAGAGTTTGAAGAGGCAGCAGAGACCTGTTTGCCCTACTCACTAAAAGCCAGGCTATATGCTCTCTCCTGTGGAATATTCAGAGAAGGTAATGTTCCTGCCTGTAAGAACCAGACAGCCCAGCTGGGAATATGAGAGAGTCCCTGAGTTCAAAACAAAACAAAACAAAAACAAAAAAACTGGCCAGACAACTTAGAGTTTGAAGAGGCAGCAGAGACCCGGGACCAACCTCTTCAGTTGACCTTACAATACTCCACCATATCAGTGTTTCCACATCTTCACCTTTATCAGTCCAGAGCTCACGGACCTTCAGGCCCTCCATGGGAGTTTTGTTTCATCCATACAGTGTTTGTCTGCCCTGTAACTTAAATTTTTTTGAATTTGTTGCTAATATTTAAAAACTGAGATAATTGACATAAAATCCAGATTTCTGGGCTTTCTTGAAAAATCTAAAGATCTAGCAACAAAGGATGCTCAACTCCCAGATGGCAGCACTTGGCATTAGCTGAGCCATGGCTGTCTCCTTTAGATGGAGCTCTCCAGCTGCCATCGTCCCCACCTATTGTCTCCACTTCTCATAGTCTTATTCCCGTTTATTTTGCCCTTGATCTTGAAAGATGGTTTCCGTATTTTTACAATTCTAGGTTGATAGTTATTTTCTCCCAGAACTTTGCAGATATTATTTCTCTGTCTCCTGGCAACTTTCAGCATAATTGCTATTTCTCTGTAGATAATCTGTCTTTTCTCTCTGTGTGCATTTAAAATCATCTTTCTATCTCTAGTGATCTGCAGTTTCACTGTGATGTATCTAGGATTTCTGTTAATTTTCCTGCTTGTGATTTGTTAGGGTTCCTGAATCTGAAGATTGTGTTTTTCATCAATTCTGGAAATTTTTTAGTCTTTATTTCTTCAGTTGTTGCCCCTATGCCATCTTTTCCATTTTTTTTTTCTTTTTGAAAACCTGATTAGGCATGTGCTACAGTTTTGACTTATTCTGTCTTCCAACTCATTTATATTTTCTATAATTTTTATTCTCTCGGTATCCATCTTTCAATTCACTAATTATATCTTTACCCACATCTTCTGTTGTTTAGCCTGTCTGCTGAATTATTGTTGGTGGTCTCTTGCTTCTTTTATTTCTTAGTCAAACATTTAATACATTCTCTTATTTCTAGAAACCATTGAACATACTTATATTATATTTTGAATTTCCTAATTCCATTTTCCGAGTCTTCATTTTATTATTTTTGCTGACTCTCATGTGTAGAGGCTTATTTCCTTATGTGTATTGTGATATTTTAAGTTCCAAATTCAAATCCCTTGAAACTTTGGAGGAATTGTCTTAGGCTTGGGTCTAAACAGCATATCCCTAGAGGTGATCTGCTTTTTACAGATGCCTAAGGAAACTACCAACCTGGCACCACTTAAAACAAGATTTGGCTTGGAAGTTTTTTGGTCACAAAGGTGGTATGAATGCCAGCCCCAAATCTGCATAAGTGTGGGCTTTTGGTTAGGAATTCTTGGGGGGAACTTTTATCTTTGTTTTGGTTCCACTCTGAGCTAAAATTAGTTATCTTAAGTACCTATGTATAGCAAGTATCCCCTTGCTTCCCTTAGGAAGTGAAGTTTGACTACCTCCATAGAAATTTCTGCCCTTTGAGGGCTCTGGGTGTGCACAAGGGTCTCAAATCCAATTTCTCCTTCTGCTCCAGTCTAGATTTTGTCTCCTCTCTCCAGCCTGCTTTGCCAGGATGAGCAGATGGCTCCAGGGCAAATGCTGGCTCCTCTTCACCTCTTGGTTCACACTTTCTCTTTGTTTCTGCCTGAGAGGGGTTTCCTCCCATTCCTGCCAGCTCAGTCTTGCTATAAAACATGCTTTTAATAGTTTCCCCAGCATTTTAGGGATTTTTGACTTGGCAGATTTCTCCAGAATCCAGTTCTCACCACTCACTTCTCTATCTTTTATTGTCCGACAGTCCCCCAGAATTCTTTGTTCATCCTATTTCTTCTCCCTGGATTACTTTTCGGCAGATTTCTCCAGAATCCAGTTCTCACCACTCACTTCTCTATCTTGATTGTCCGACAGTCCCCCAGAATTCTTTGTTCATCCTATTTCTTCTCCCTGGATTACTTTTCTTTGTCTTCTCCATTTGCTAGATCCTACAGGCAGATACCTAGGCTGGCTCCCAAAATTCCTGGCCCCGGGTGTACACACACTTTCTCCCAGGTATTCAAACACTAATCCAAGGGTTGCTGTGATTTTGCAGATGTAATTAAGGTCCCAAATCAGTTAACCTTAAATCTGGGTTGGCCTGCCCTAGTCACATGAGTTTTTTAAAAGCATAGTATTTGTCTGATTGGTAGCAAAAGAGAAAGTCATAGAGCTGTGCTCAGGCTAGCCTGGAAGAAAAGAAACATCTACACTCTGAACTTCCTATGTGGCCACATGGCAAGGAGCTGCGGGCACCTCCTAGGAGCTGAGAGTGATCTCTGTCGAATAGCTAGCAAGAAAGTGAGGACCTCAATCCTATAACTGCCAGGAAATAAATTCTGCCAAAAGAATTGTGAGCTTGGATGAGGACCCTGAGCCCAGATGAGAACTGCAGTCCTGGCCACGACCTTGATTTTGGTCATGTGAGCCCCTGGGCCAAGAATGCAGTTACACTGTACCCAGACTTAAACTGTGAGATAATAAATTTGCATTGTTTTAATCTACTAAATTTGCGGTAATTTGTTATGCAGCTATAGAAAATGGATACAGCCCTAGATGAATATACCTACAAATATATCCACCTCATCTTTCAAAACCAGATTCAAGTTTCACCCCTCTGAGGGATGTCCTTGAACCGGGAGGCAGATTCAGCTGTGTGCCTCTCAGTGCTCCTGTAGCCCTTTGTTAATAGGGCTCTTACATCTCATTATATTACTGGATTGTTTGTTTTAAAGGGTCTTTCTCTTCAGTTAAAGCATTTGGTCCTTTAGGACAAAGACCATGGCTTAGCTGAGCTTTGGAGTCTGACGGCCTGGGTTCAAATCCCAGTTTTGCTACTTCTTGGCCGTGTGACTTCGGGCAGATTATTTCATCTCCATACATTTTTTAAGCCTCAACTTCCTTAGGTAGTGGGGATAAGAAGACCCTACCTCAAAGGAGAGTTGTGAAGATAAAGTAGCTTACGTGAGCACTTAGCATGACACCTGGCACATAGTAGGCACTCAGCAAATGTTTGTGCGATGAATGTATAGGTGAAGGGTGGATGGAGCAAGGGCTTGAAATGTGCCTGAATCTATCAATACGTGTCCCTCATCTTCCATAAGGATTCTGTCCATGTTGTACTATTTCCTCAACCTGAGCCTCCCTCTGCCAGCAGACAGCCTTCCCACAATGTTTTTGTAATGTCTCTTCCCTCCTTTGTTTTACTCTTGCTTCTCCCATGACAGCTCACAGGAAACACTCCTAGAAAAATCTCAAGGGACCGACTGCCTTTATGCTCCAGGGCAGCAGAGTCTGTGTTCCATTGGCTGCAGCTGCGCTCTGCCCCTGGGAGCCTGAGGAAGGGACAGCACCTCAGGAGGACGAGGGCGTGAACCCAAGAGAAGATGAAGCCGAGCAGCAGAAAAAAATAAAGACGATGCTTCAGTCAGCCTGGACCCGAAAATGCCACAGCAAGGTTTTGTTAGAGAGTGAGGGATTCCTCTCCCCTCCTGTCTCACACACATCCTCGGTCCTGGCACTTTCCTTCCCTTCTTTCCTTCTGGCCACCTACAAAACAGTCACACCAACATCGCCTCTAACAGCTTCGAAGATGCCAGGCCCTCAGGGAAGGGACAGCTTCTGTCTTGGCGTGGGACAAGAGCCATTTGGCAGGCGAAAAGAAACAGGCCATCTGGAGAGGCTTCTGAGACCTCAGTAATTTGAACCAATGACTCCTTCATTTTTATTTATTGTAAAAAACAACATTATAATAACATTAAAGGAAATTTTATAAAAAGGAAAAAAGACGACTCATGACTCCACCGCCCTAACACCACAACTGTTTTATTTTTCCAAGTTCTCTTTCAGTTTTTGGCCACATGATGGAAGTCTGTTTACAATCTGTGCCCTCTTTTTTATTTTTTTCATTTAATATTATATCCTGAGCTTTTCCCAGTGTTTATAATCTTCACATTGGCCTTTTTTTCCCCCTGCAAATATTCCAGCCAATTTGATTGAGGCATAATTAATGATACCTTGAGGATTTTTGCTCATCCCCTTGAATATTCGAGGTTGGGTCTTGGCAAATCTGTAAATGAAAGTTTGTTTATTTGGGGGGGGGGCTATCTGTATCCCTTACAGGTCTTTCTTCCCTGCTAGCATTTTTAGCCCAAGAGTTTTGCTCATCCCCTTGAATATTCGAGGTTGGGTCTTGGCAAATCTGTAAATGAAAGTTTGTTTATTTGGGGGTGGGGGGGCTATCTGTATCCCTTACAGGTCTTTCTTCCCTGCTAGCATTTTTAGCCCAAGAGTTATGTTGCCATATTTCGAGTCTCAGTCTGCTCTCTAAGATTTTGCCCCATTCAGCAGGCTACTAGAAAAGTGATAATATAGCCTCTATTTTTTTTTCCCTCAATGTAAGTGCAATATAGGCTCATGTTGTCCATTTTGGGAAATACAGAAAAGCAAAAGAAAATAAAAATCTACTATAACCTTGCTAGTCAAGATCATATGTCACTGTTTTGACCCCATTCGCCTGTGCTGGGTCCCTTTCCTCCCAGACCCTACTGCTCTGCCTTCCAGCTTCATTTTAGAAGCTAACTTGAGAAGCAATGATGATGGCTAAATAAATAAACCCTAGGAAGCATATGATCCTGAGGCCTTAGGCATCTGTCTGGTTAAAAATATGTACAAACACGTACACAGTGCATAGCCTGGGGAAACTGAGGTTGGGTAGTTTAACCCACAGAGGAATCATCTCGTATAACTAGAATATATAGAGGCGGGATGGGCTGCAGGGCTGGTTTGATCTAGCAACTAAAAAAACATCATAAAGGAAATGGTTTCTTTGTAACCTCTCTCCTCTGCTTCCCACAGCATTATTTGCTTCCTAAGGTAAGCTCATCTTGTAGTCCAAAGTGGCTTTTTATCAGAAGTCTCTGAGGCTGCTTACTGCCTGTCTCCTCTCTACTAGGAAATAAAAGCATATCCTCCACCATACAATAAATTCCTGAGATTTCCTCTGATTGGGTCAGTCTGGTTCCCATGACCACCCATGAACCAATCCTAATGGCAAGGAGGATGGAGCTACTCTGGGGGACATAGACCAGTGGGTCTCAAACTCTGGTCTCAGGACCCCTTTACACTCCTAGAAATTACTGACGTTCCCAAAGAATCTTTCTTTTTTTTTTTTTTTTGGTCCTATTTGAGACCGGCCGCACCGCACTCAGCCAGTGAGCGCACCGGCCATCCCTATATAGGATCCGAACCCGCAGCGGCGCACCGGCCATCCCTATATAGGATACGAACCCGCAGCGGGAGCACTGCTGTGCTCCCAGCACTGCACTCTCCCGAGTGCGCCATGGGCTCAGCCCCCAAAGAATCTTTTTAATGTAGGTTTTATCTCTTGATATTTGCCAAATTAGAAATTAAAACTAAGAAAATTTCAAAATATTTACTAATTCATTAAAAATAATAAATCTATTACACATTACCATAATATAGTGATAAAAATAACTATATTTTCCAAAACAAAAAGATTTTTGAGAAGAAAGCCTCTTTTTTCTTTTTAAACATTTTTCTAAGTCGCTTTAAGTCTGGCTTGATAGAAGACAGCTGGATTTTCATATATGGTTCTGCATTTAATCTGTTGCAAATTGTTTCAATTAAAATACATGAAGAAAACCTGGCCTTAAGCTGATACGTATTTGCAAAGGGAGGAGTATTTTAGTAACCTTTTAAGATAATTGTGGATATTCTTCTTTGATACTACACCAAAACTCTACAAGAGGTAGTTTCAGAAAGGTTTTTTGCACTGTAGAATCTGAAACCTTATCTATGAACTTTTCATTACTGTTAAATTAAAATCCATTGTCTGCCTTGTAGTTTAAATGAATCTTTTACCCATGTATGATTTTGTAACATCATGAACCATCTGGAAAGCAATGATTCACTGAGTAAATGTACATCTTCCAAATGCTGACATGTTATATGATAATTCCAATATTCAAAAATCATATTCTTTAATATCACCATTGACCTCACCAGAAAAGTCCTTAAATATCAAGACACTGTCAAGCTCATGGTGAAACAAGTTTTCCGAAATTCTAAATTTCTCTTGAAAGTTGGAATTTTTTTCACCATTGAAGACACAGGCACACTTATTCATTTTCAAGAAAATATCTACCAGATACTCAAGTCAGAATAACCATAGTTTGTCAGAAGTTTTCTCAAGTAAAAATGGTATTCCATGAAGTAAAACGGCTAGTTCAGTTTGTCAAGCAATCGCACAAATGTTTTCCTTAGAAAACAATCTCATTCAACCTTCTTCATCATTTTGTAGCAAAAGTGTCTTACGTGTAGTTTCCATTTTGTCACATAAAATATTAAAAATTAAAACATCAAATTAAATATTAATTAAAATATTAAAAAGATGTGTACGCGAGGGTTGAAATTTTAATAATTTTGGTGCCATTCCCTTGATTTGTGAAGACGCCAGCAGTTTTGCCCACCTTTGCTTCTGCACCATCAGTGAAAAAGGTAAATAATGTCTTAGATTATTATGAGATTATTTTGACTTCAGAGATTCCCTGAAAGGCCCTGAGGGACTCCTTTCGTGGAACATATTTTGAGAGCCGCTGGCTTAGACCAATCAGAGCCCATTCGCAGGGCTAAGAGTGGGGCAAACTTCCCTAAAGTGACATGATGCATCACAAAGGGGTAGTATGGGATGGATGTTGGGGGCAACCAAAATGCCTGCTCTCAGAATGACCAAGGTAATGAGCTTAAGGAAGTAAAGAATTATGACATCGTATTTGCTGCCCTAAACTTACAAGTAGTCTTACCGCTTTGCTAGCCAGTGTCCAGAAGCTTCTCTGAGGCCAACCACTGACTTGGAGAGATACCAGTAAGGGTTTGAGATCTAGTGGCTGATCCTAGCCTACTGTTTCAGGATTTCTGCCTTAATCCAGAACAGTAGCTACAGATAGCTCTGGGACTGGTGAAAAGGGAGTTTGGGGCGGTGCTTATCTTGCTGCACAAGCGGGTCAACCTCTCCCTGTACCACATGTGTTGGAGGTGAATGAGGTAGCAGATGCTTAACAGATGTCCAGTGAGGCTGAGACAGGAGGCAGCTTCAAGTTCCCTTTCTTCCTCACCCCCGCCTTACATCCACTCTTCCAGAGAGGGGCGCTGCTGAGTCCTCTGGCAGCCGTCATACTAAGGACCTCGCTTTATAGACCGGGTATCTCGGAGAGAAGTGGAAGAGTAGCCGAAGCAGAGATCAAGCAGCAGGCCTCGGGCTGGTTTCCAAGACGAGGGTGAGGTGTTCAGCATTGTCCTTTCAGCTGTCACTGACGCAGGCAGCTGCTCTGCCTGGCTAGCCTTGGTCTACCCACTGGATTCAGATAGCCCAGTGACAGCTTTTGCTTCAATATTTTCGAAACGGTCAATATTTTCTAAGGTCCCAGGGTCCTCACCTTAAAATAATCCAGAAATATTTTTATGGCAAAATCCTCGCACTCTTTTCTTTCCAAAACTTTGGCTCCTGATCTCGATTACCCAGACACCACATTTTTTTTTTCAGCACCCCTGCTCCCATCGGGGAAGAACAGAGACACCTCCAAAGCAACTGCCCTATGCCAGCTGTTGCAAAAAAAAAAAAAAAAAAGAATGACGAGGCTCTCAATTTATGCGAATATATTTGGCACGGTGTCTAGGATCTTCCTTTCCAAACCGAGACCACGATGCTCTGTCAACGAAATGGAAGTTCTGAAATCAGACCATCTTCACTGACTTCACTGAAGAGTCAAGTCCTGAGACAAGATAAATTGCAGGCGAACAACACATGCTCAGCTAAGGTGAAAAAATAACCTATCACTGCTTTGAACTTTTTTAATTCCTAAATTTTGAGATTCACTAATATTTATGCTTTTAAAAATGGTATGACATTTCCTCTCCAGAATCACCTTTTGCTCCTCCCACCATCTAACCTTCAAGAGACGAGTGGGTGCCCGGGACCCTCGTCCCAGCCGTGAGCGCTCTGCTTGCTCCCCGCGCGGCCGCCGGGTGGAGGGGTCCCTCGCCCTGGGGGCGGGGCCGCCGCAAGAACTCTCTGGCGCTCTGATTGGTCGCCCGTGTCCTCGTGACGACCGGCCCCGCCCCCGCGCCCCTCCTCCGCATCCGCGCAGGGGAGCTGACGGCTCCGGGCTGAATGGGCGCGGGCGCGG
>NW_007730791.1:49855-67028 GCF_000696425.1 Galeopterus variegatus | reverse complement strand
GCTGGGCCCGGCGGCTCCGCCCCAGCTCGCGCTGGCAGCACCCAGGTCACGGCGCTCCTAGATGCGTCTGGCGGGGAGCTCGGGCCGAGAGTCGTGGCCCGAGGCAGCGTAGACCGGGCGGGGGGCGCTGCGGCCCGCGCAGGTGTGGACGCGGCGGAGGGGCAGGGACGAGCTGCCAGGGTGTCAGGGCCAGTCTCAGCGGCCCTTTTCCCCACCGCTTCCCGCGGCGGCTCGGGGTTTAATTCATTGCTGGAAGTTACCCAGCCTGCAGAGCCGAGTTAACTCATTTCCTCGGGACGGGCTTGGGGGGACCCTCTGCAGGGTAACGAGTAGTTCCTGAAATCGCCCTCTGCATCCATCGGGAAGGCGTTATGTGTGGTGACTGCTGGTAGAAATTCGCCAGTGACCTTCCCCGCCCCCTCTCTGCAGCCATCCCTGCGGAGGAGACACGTTTTGGCGACCTTTTGGTTTCTTCGCAGTAGCTTGCCGCGGGCATGCATTTTTCGTGTTTGAGTAACCCAAGGTTTTCGGAGAGCAGAGCGTGAGAGCATCTCCGAGGAGAAAATAGCGAGAGGCGGGTTCCTTCCTACCCCTACCTCACACCAGCTTGGTGACCTTTGCAGACGATTATCCCCTTAGGGGCTTGGGTCTCCCGGTCTGTACTGGGAGGGTTAACCTGCTGATGGCTGAGGTCCCTTCCAGGCCCCTGGTGCAGTGGTTCTGACCATAAAGAATACATTGATGAGTGAAAACGGCCCTGCGGAAGACTTGGGAGACTAATTTTATATCCTCATGTTTTAATTCATGGCTTTTGCTTAATTAGGTATTGTGCATTTAAAAGAGAAAATGGATTTATGTGCTGCCCTTCATCCAGCACGCATGGGCTGCCTTCACCTGGTGCCAAGGGCCATGCTGGGTGTTGGGGACACAAGAGAGAAAGGAGACTCATCTCCCGCCCTCTGGTGTTGAGCCGAGCCCTCTCCTTGGTTTAGGACTGCTAATCCTCTTGTGCGGAAGGATACACATCTTGAAACTGGAAGAGGAATCCATTTCTGCCGAGTGAAGGGCCACAGACTCAGATACAGTCCGGGAAAGGTTGTGGTTTCACTCGTATGATCCTGAAAGCTTGAGAGCTCAAGAAGTGTCTAACATTTCTAGTCACAGGGGTGAGAATCGCCTGAATTCCAACCATTGCTTGGACCAGGGAGAGACTAATATGAACTGCAAGAGCACTGTAATCAGAAAGTTCTGAGTCTTTGCACACATATGTCCATTATGTGGATGCTGTTGTTTCTGGAAGGTGAAATGACCCTTGGATATTCTTGGTTATGAGTAGCAGTATTTCTTCCTCTAGGTGAGAAAAGAAATGGGTGAGATGGGAAGGCTTGAAGGGGTGTATGGAAAAGAGAGAAGGCTGGCAGGCATAAGTTCTAGAGGCTCCCATTTATGATTGTTTAGAAATTCTTATAATTTTGGCAGAAATTGAAAATTGTTTCATGTTATCAGAATAGATTGGTGGTAAATTTTAAGGATAAATTCCAGGCAGAATAAGTACAAACTCTTTGTTCTTTGTCTTGCCTCCTCCAGTTCATCCCTTACGGGTTAGTTTATACAACAGGTTAGCTCTTGGGTAATGAAGAGAGGTTTGGGGGTCCTCTGTGGGAGTCCATCCCAGGTGCTGAGGGGAACAGGTGGGTGTCTTGAAGCCAGTAGTTCCTGGAAGAAGGGCTGAGGCTCACCCTTTGCACCCATCTAGCTCCTGGGGAGCCATTTAATCGTGCTGCCTGTGGAGACAGTGGAGGATTGAGATTGCTCCCAGAGGGCATGCTCGGTGTTTTTAGTCTAGCTGGAAGCTTTGGCAGAAGTGAAACAACTGGGAATATACACACGTTAATAGTGATACAAACTCCCTAACTCCTGACTGGGGCAAGAGAAGCAAGGTCTGGATCAGTGTGGGTGGCATAAGTTATCAGGCATCCACAGGCCTGGTGTGGGAGGAAGCCATAAATATGGATGGTGACATGTCGGCTCTCCTAGGAGAAAGACCAACATAAGCACACATGCGGAGGGGGAGCAAGGGAGATGTGTAAGGGAGCAGTAGAGAAAGGAGCTTAGAGGAGTTCAAGGATACCGCCAGGCTTATCTGGAAACCAGAGAGACAAAATGATTTTTTTAAGTATAGAACAGATACAAGAAAAGTAGACACACCCTAAATGTCCTGTTCAATGAATTTTCTAAACTGAACACACCCAGCACTCAGATCAAGAAGCAGAACTTGCTGGGACCCCAAGACATTCCCACGTGCCCCTTCCAGTCATTGCCTCTCCCAGGATCACTCCTGTCCTGACTTCCCGAGCTCGCCCACTTGCTCGCACTGTATGTAAATGGAATCCTGCAGTGTCTGTCTTCTTTCCTTAAGCTCAGATTTCTGAGCTTCACTCAGGAAGCCTCCTGTGCTTGCAATGTGTTCATTCATTGCTGATAGTGGCCACTAGGCAAATATGCCACATATGTATCCATGCACTATCAGTGGGCATTTGGGTATTTCTAGCATTTGGCTGTTACAAATAGTGCTGCTGTGACCACTCTAAGTACCTGGCTTTGGTATACGTTTGTGTACATTTCTTATGGGTCTGCACCTAGGAGTAGGATTGCTGGGTCATTGGTGTGTGTGTGTGTGTGTTGCTAGGTTTGGGGAGCCACAAACAAAGCTATTTTATTCCGTTTGGAGTAACCACATTGGTAGTTCCTTGCTACTAGCCGATGAGGGCAACAGTTCCAAGGAGAATCAGGCAGGAGTCGTTCCAGCAGTCAGGATCAGTTTCCACCTGGCTGTGCCCAATATGGTCTGGGTAAGTGTGGTCACCTCCAGGCTCCAGTCTCCCTTGGGGTCAAGCAGCAGGGTAGGCTGAGCTGTGGGGACTCTGTAGCTCCAAGAGCCCCTGACATTAGAAAATAATTTCTCTTGCCAAACTGCACTCTGTCTGTTTCTCTGACCTGCTTTCCCTGCACCTCTGGATTTCTACTGAAGAATTCCCCATAACCTAGAGGAAAAGCCCATTTCTTGTTTGTGCTTTTGAGACCATAGAAGACATTTTTGTTCTCCTGTTACAGCACAGAAAAATATCCAGGATTAAGTTATTAGATGGTTCACCAACTCCTATGAATTCTTCCCTTTTTTTGTTCCATTTTTAACATCTGGAATTATAATAAAGTATCATGTGGTAGGATTTGGTAGGTTTGATAAAAATAACAAGTTAATAAAAAAGATCTACTTTGATGGAATAGTACTTCTGTCTTTTTTTTTTTTTTCCTTTTTGTCTTTTTTCGTGTCCGGCAACGGATCGCAACCTGTACCGGACGGGGACCGGCAACGGGATCGCAACCCTCGGTGCTGCGCCCGCAACTCGCTCAGCCAGTGAGCGGGAACCGGTCTGTATGTGGGATCCGAACCCTCGGCGGGAGCGCCGCCGCACTCCCAAGTGGCGCACTGTAGCAGTGTGCCACCGGGCCGGCCCCTACTTCTGTCTTTTGAACAGAAAAAGACTTCTGTCTTTTGAGCTGTTTTTAAGAGCATGTCATTTTCATGGTTAAAGGCTTATGTATATTGAGTTCCAAGCCAGGGCAGTTTTTCTACTAGACGTGTAGAGTTTCTTCTTCCCAGGCCTTCCTCTCTCCTCCTCAGCCTCTTCTGTCTTGTTATTCACCCCACCCTCTGCTTTTCACAAACATCTTCTGCTCATTTCTTATCTAGACTCCAGCAGCATGAGTTAGGAGACCAGTGTCTGATACTTTTCTCTCTTTGCTTGTCATTTTCTGCAATCAAGTTCTTAGTCACCCAGGACTTGGTGGCTGGTGTGGGCTTCTTGCTTATCCTTCCTCTAGATCAGCACTGTCCAGTGGAAATATAACCTGAGCCATGCATATAATTTTAAGTTTTCTAGTAGCTACATTTTAAAAGTTAGAAACAGGTGGATCAAAGTATCAATTTCCCAGGAAGATATAAACTTCTAAACTCTTATGCGCCTAATAACACTGCTTCAAACCATATAAAGTAAATTATTAATGAGCTACTTTATATTCTTTTCATACTAATTATGCTCCCTACCCCTGCAAATGAACCCACATGCTACAAAACATAGGTCACAAAGAGATAAATGCTTAACTAACTCACTTTATCCTCACCTACCATAGACGTGTTATATATGGCTCATTTGGTGCCATTATCATCCCCATTTTACAAAGGAGGATATTGAGGCACAGAGAGTATAGGAAGCTGAGCAACTTTAGTGGGCAGAGCTGGGATTCAGACTCAGGCCATCTGGCCTGGAGGTGATAAATGAGTCAGTCGTATCTGGTCTTCAGAGCATATAGTGCATTCCCATCCCACCCCTCAGATCAGGTCCTGTCTAAGTTCATGAGGATTAACTGAGGTGGCTGAGATGACTCTGTTCCCTGTCCAGCTGTGTGCACTCCAGGCAGAACCATCAGCACTTTGATGGCCTGGGTCTCCACAGCAGCCTGCTAACTTGTCCTGCCTCCCCAGAGGACTTCCCCATCCCTCGTCCAACCTCGAGAGAGGTCACTCTGAAATCTTCCACTTGAAACCCCATCCCCATTGCTCCCTTTTATTCTCAGGGTAGCATTCCGACTCCCTATGGCATGGCCCGCTTACTTTCTAGCCCTCTCAGTACATTGTGCTGCCCTGGGCTGGACCCTTCAGACACACTGTGCTCGAGTTGGTGCCTGCCGTCCCTGCTCTGGAGGCACCTGCCACCTGCATCCCATTCCAATTACTTTTTGAAGACACACACACTGCAAATCTCCTAAAATGTCTTGTGATACTCTGCTGTCATGTTCAACATAGAATAAGTTAAAAAGAAAAACCATGAAAATAATTACATTGGTGATCTTCTTGTCTGTTTTTAAAATGAGATTATGAGAACTTTTTGAATGAGGGACTGTGTCCATGTTGCTTATCGTTATATCCCCAGGCATATACTCCAGGTTCGATTAAAAACTGATATGTCTATTTGGGAGCCTGCTCAAATACTAGTTTCCAGATTTTTGGAGCCAAGAGTAAAAGGGAAGTGTGATTGGGGTGTAAAAGAAAATTCTGTGTTTTTTAGTCATTCCTCTTATAGACCTAAATATATGTTGCTAGTTTTAGAAATTCAAACATGTTTAACTTGTTCTGAGTTTAAAGTGGCCCAAACAAAATCTTCCTTTGTCTTCTGTATGATTCCTCCCTCTCCTTCAATTCCTAAATTGCCAGGTCCTGTCACACACCAGGTTGTTCCCAGTCACTAGTTCTAGGGTCATTACTACTTTCTGATTTGGGGCTTTATATGACTAGTCTGATTTTTCTGTTCCTGTAGGACAAACAGGATTATTGAATACCACAGCAAATCTCCCACCTTCCCTATCCCATCCACCTGGCCAGCTTCCTCCTGGGGAATATTTCTAAGGTCCTCCTTGGTGATGTCATCTTCATACTCCAGAACCTTAAGAACCTCTACCCTGACCCTTTCTTTCTGGAGTGGTGGGATTTCGGTCATTTTAGAATTTTGCCTACAAGCTTTCCCATCATCTTATACCCTGTGTTTCTCATTATACTCAAATTTAGGGAAAGGTACCCCTGTTGGAGCCTGTTTATACTGGGTCCCAGAATTGTTTTTGGTAACTGTCAATTCTACTGACTTTCACTTTCCTGTATTAAATATTATTTATTCAGCCCAACTGCTTGTATTTCTTTTAGGTTAGGAGGGAAATCTTCCACTAAAGTTTTAGCATATAGATTTTGCTCTGTTTGTGGCACTCATCGGGTTGCCACAGGCTTGTTGTCCGGTAGCAGATTGTGCATGGATAATGTGTCGTCACATGGGCCCACTGCCCGAGAGCTATTACATAAGGCGTTTTGTTAAGCTTGGAGGGACCTAAGGGGGAGGGGCGGTTCTGGGGGCAGTTTCTTCAGTTTCTCTCTAGTGTTATGTCTTGCTCCCTCTGGCCTCTTTGTCTTTGAAGGATACCCTCACCTCTTCCATTAAATCATCTTGAGAATGGCGGCAGCATTTGGAGTCTTCTTGCAGGCCTTTTTTTTTTTTTCCCCCATCAGCAACTTGAATTTGTTACACAGGCTGGATCTTGGCTGGCCCAGTGCTTAAGAGCAGCCCCTACTAGCTCACTTGCCAGGTTCCATGGTGTCTTCCTCCTCTGTGTCTCTTGGTCAGTCCCCCTCTGGCCTGCCGGGCTCTGGCTCAGCAACTCCATCACCTCTGTCCGTGATGATCTCAGGGGCTTCTCGCCCACCCCTGCATTGGCCTCATTCATCTCAGCGCGATCTCACCACTCTCCTGCTGAATAATTTACTTAGGGCCGCCCTTCTTTCTGGCAAGGTTAGAGGGCTGTTCCTTCTTAGCTGCATCTTCAGGCCACGGTCCCCAGGCCTCAGCACACTTCTGTCTCAGGGCATTCGGCATGCCCTTCCATCCATGTGGAATGCCTCCTCCTCTCTCCTTTCCGTTGTTCTCATCTTGCTCATCCCTCAAGGACTCATTCACACATCACCTACTCAGTGAAGGTGATTTCCTCTGATAAAACCTGTAGTTCCCTGCTCAAGATGCTCAAGACTTACTGCAGCTCCTCTTTCATAGTGTTATTCAGTATTTTGAGTATTTGAGTATTTTCAGGTTTCCCGGCTGGATTATTCATTTAAAGAGGAAAGGGGCTGTGTCTTATTTATTCTTATATTTCCAGTGCTTGGCATATGGAAGGTGCTTATTAAATGTTTGTTTAAAGGATTGTTTGGTGAACAAAGCAAATTATATGACAATATAGACCAGCCCTTCTCAACTGAGGCTGTACAAGAGACGTAAGCCCTAATACCCTGAGGCAACTATTGTATGTTATGATTTAACTTCTCTCCTGTGCTTCTGGAGTGATTCTACTTCTAGACTATCCTTGGGAGAATTGAGAAAAATGGATGCTTCAATGTTTTTTTGTAGGGATTCATTCGCCAGTGGAACACAGCTTGAAGAAGGCTGGTATAGGCAGCATGATCCCAATCGTGATAAAATTTACGTGTGCAAACAGTAGAAGCTGGTAGAATATGTTACTGGGGTTGGGGAACAGTGACTTTTAAATGTTCTTTCTGCTTTTATGTATTTTCCAAAATTTCTGTGATAACAGAGTTTTTAAAATGTTTCTTGGATAAAAGAAATTGGAGTTCTTAAACTTGGTCATGCTAGAGTAAAAGGAGGTAGACAGCTGAGTTCTTATTTTTAATCACTGAGTTGAGTCCCTCAGCGTTGACCCTGGAAAATTAGGCATTGGTGTGAGGATGACTTGCTGTCAGCTCTCTGGACCTGTGCATTTTTTCTTGCTCACCACCGGATATCTTGTGGATTGAAAGACTAAGTTTCTAGCAGGTGTGGAGCATCAAGAGACAAACTAGCAGGCTCCCAACTTGTGTGCCGTACTTTCAAAAGCAAGTCTGGAGGGTTTTTTCCCTTAATAGCTAAGAGTGAATATAAATTCGGATTCTTTGAATTAAGTCTGATACGAGTCTCACATGCTAATTCTTGCTCATCAGCTACTGCTTTATCCAGCTCCAGTTTTTATTCCTGAGGTTTGAACCTGTTTGACCTCCCACAAAATCTTATCCTTCTCCCTGCAAGAATCCATCAGCAGGTACTGAAATAGGTAGACTTGATGAAATGAAAAACAGAGTATTTACTTAGTGTCAAAGTATCTCCCATCAAGTTACTTATTAATTACAAAGGGAAAGTAGTAACTTGACAGTGGAGAAACCTGGCTTACACCACCTTTAACCAATTGATCGAGTTAAACATCACCATCACCAATATGGGGACAAATCGACATCACATGCCTCCTAAGAAAATGCTTTGGAGAAGGGCATAGCATTGCTTCTGTGATATTCCAGCCCAAAACGCATAACTTGAATCTAATCATGAAGAAACATTAGACAAATTCCGGTTGAGAGACATTCTCGAAATAAGTAGCTTGTGCTTTTCAAAAAATGACAAGGTCATGAAAGATAAAAGAACTGTTTGAGGTTAAAGGAGGCTAAAGGGACATGCCACATGTGATCATGGACTGGACTGTAGGACAGTAAAAAAAAAATTTTTTTTTGCTGTTTTTTTCTAGCCATCCTTGGGTCTACTAGCGAAATTTGTATAAGGTCTTTAAATTAGATAACAATATTGGCCGAGCCCATGGCGCACTTGGAGCGCAGCAGTGCTCCCGCCGCGTGTTGGGATCCTATATAGGGATGACCGGTGTGCTCACTGGCTGAGCGCGGTGCGGCTGGTCTCAAAAAGGACCAAAAAAAAAAAAATGTGATAATTAAGGGCCGGCCCGCTGGCGCACTGGAGAGTGCACCGCTTGGGAGTGCGGCGGCGCTCCCGCCGAGGGTTTGGATCCCATGTGGAGACCGGTTCCTGCTCACTGGCTGAGCGCGGTGTGGACGCAACACTGAGGGTTGCGATCCCATTGCCGGTCCCCGGTACGGGCGCAACACTGAGGGTTGCGATCCCATTACTGGTCAGTAAAAAAGACAAAAAAAGAAAAAAAAAAACAGTATTGAATCAGTGCTAAATTTCTGATTTTTATCATTTATACTGTGGTTGTACAAGAGGATGTCCTTGTTTTTAGGAAGTACTTAAAGATTTAGGGGTAGGTGTCATTATGTCTTCAACTTACATTAAAATAAATAACTCATTTCAAATAAATGATATGCATGTTATATACTAATAGAATTACAATGCAAATGTGATAAAATGTTAACAATTGGGGAGTCTGGGTGAAGGGCAGGCAGGAATTCTTTGTACTATTCTTGCAATTTTTCTGTAAGTTTGGGATTATTTCCAAAAATAAAGTTTAAAAATGTGCAGCCTTCAGGTCAGTGCTGCAGTCAGTCTGGCACCAGAAGCCGTGGTGGGGCTTCTGTGTCTGCCCTTTCCATGGTCATTACTGAAATCATTTCTTGCAACATTGAGCTCTCTTCAGTTTTGCCTCCTGTGGCATGGGCAAAACACAGGTGGAAGGCCCCTTGCAGGGTGGCTTCACCAGACCAGAGGTTTATGCGTCCTTCTCTGACTGTCTGTTGTGTTGCTGCTGCTCTTCCGAGAGACTCCACTCCTTGTGGTTGTCCTCAGTCACCTGGTCAGCCAGCTCAGACCCACCCCTTTTCCTGAGTTAGACAAGGCCTACAGCTGTCCTGTGAAAGAAGATTCCCAGGCAAAATGTAATTTTTAAAATGTACTTAAACACATTTGAAGGTGTTTATGCACAGAGGTCAGTGCACTTCACCAAGGTGCTTTGGTCGAGCCCTTGATAAATAAGGCACAAGTCCACGAAGGGCACATTTTACCCAAAGCCTCAGCATTTGCCGTTAAACACATTTGAAGGTGTTTATGCACAGAGGTCAGTGCACTTCACCAAGGTGCTTTGGTCAAGCCCTTGATAAATAAGGCACAAGTCCACGAAGGGCACATTTTACCCAAAGCCTCAGCATTTGCCAGTTAAAGATGGGTCTCTCCCCTACCTTGGCAGAACCTCATATCATATGTTTTGGCAGAAATCCTGCATTTACTATGATCTGCATGAGGAAGGGAGTCCTTTTACAGCCCCCACTTTAAAAAATCCAATTTATGGCAACCTTCTACATTTTTTGCTGGAATCTCTCCTGTGGGGAGGGGGCAGGAGAGACAGCTCCTCGGATTCAGAGGAGAGTCTCTAAGTTGGGGCCTGTGATAAGTTTGTGGGTGGTTCTGCTTATAAGAATTTGCCAAGAGAAGTTCCTTTGAAACTCCCCAGCCCCCCGGGAACAGGATGTGGGAAGAACAGTGGCATGGCTGATAGCAAATCACTTTGGTTGAGTACAGTCATGCTCCAGGTAATGAAGTTTTGGTCAAGGACAGTCCATGCGTATGACACTGGTGTCATGAGATTATACTGGAGCTGAGAAGTTCTTGTCACCTGGTGATGTTGTGGTCATCATAATGTAGCACAATTACTTTTTATGTGTATATAACTATAGTGTTGCCTAAGTCTGCAGTGTTTGTAAAGTCTACAGAAGTGCAGAGTAATGTCCTAGCCTTCACATTTCACCCACCACCCTCTCACTGATTCACCCAGGGCAACTTCCAGTCCTGCAAGCTCCACTCACGGTAAGTACTCTACACAGGTGTACCATTTTTTATCTCTTATACTGTATTTTTACTATGATTAGATATGTTTAGATACACATATACTTACCATTGTGTTACAGTTGCCTACAGGATTCAGTACAGTAACATGCTGTGTAGGTTTGTAGCCTAGGAGCCATAGGCGATACCATATAGCCTAGGTGTGGTAGGCTGTGCCACCTAGGTTTGTGTAAGTGCACTCTGTGATGCTTGCACAACAACGACATTGCCTCGCAGCACATTTCTTAGAACATATTCCTGTCATTAAGTGACACATGACTGTATTTTATCTCTTTCCTCTTGTCTCAAAAAAAAAAAAAAAAGATCCATTTGCTCATTTGTTCCATGGTTGTGGGTGGGATAGTCATGTGACTTTGTTCACCTCCTCTTCCCTCAACACACATATACAGTGGGTTTTGTTTGAAAGAGGATCCCGATCCATGTTCTTCATGTGCCTGGAATGGTCTGGGCACTTAGTAAATGTCCAGTGATTGTGGTATTTGGACACCTGGAGAGTCTGGCCTTCGCTGCTGGCTTCTTGTTAAGACCGTGGTGAATGTGGGTTAACTTTTCTTTGGGAACCTGGTTGCAGGCCACTGGTCAGTGCATTTATTCATTCATCCATTCGTTCAGTCTATAGGTGCTTGTTACATGCCTTTTATATGCTCTGTACTTTTTAGGGTCCTGGATTATAACCGTGAACAAAATGGACACTGTGCCTCCTTCCTGTCTTTTCTCTCCACTTGTCCCCTGCCAGAATTTCCTGTCCCCCAACCTCTACTCTGTTTTCTCCACTCTTGTGTCCCTCCACTCTCTTTCTCTGTTCTAGAAACCTTATATTTTAGTGGGGAAAGCAGAGAATAAGTAAATATTTATCAGTAGTAATGAGTGCTATGAAGTAAAGTAGGAAAATGAATAACAGGGTTGCAGGTTGGAAATGTTGTTTTACAGAGAGTGATTAAGAAAGGCAACTTTTGAATGAAAACCAGGACAGAGATGGTGGGGAGAGAGCCACTGGAGGCAGGGCAGAGGGAGTGGCAGGTGGAGGCCAGGAGGTGGGGGTTCGGGCTTGATGTAGTGCTCTGCAGAAGTGGAGCAAGGAGGGATGTGTAAGAGGAAGATGGAGAGGGTGGAAGGCTCAGGCTGCACCCTGAGAGAGCAGCTGTCCTCTTGACATCTTTGCTACTTCAGTAAAATCTCGGGGAAATGCCATATGTAGTTGTCGGGCATGTTCTAGTTTTGGAGAATGTGTATGTATTCTGAGGGCTCAGAATTAATTGCCTTAACACTTACAGACTTGTAAAAAGCAGGCAGTGGGATGATAGTAATGATGTATTCTCAAGATGAGAGGAATACTGGCTGATTTGAAGTAGATTAAAAAACCTGCCTCAGAATCATTGAAGTGCTTGCATCTTGGTTCACGGTGAAGGGAGTACAGTGTCGATTGTGCATTCACAGAGCAACATTTCTGTTCTTTGTTGCGGAAGATAGGTCCTCAGAACTTTGCTCAGTTTGTAGGAGAATCTGAAAATCTTTAAGCTAAAATCTGTTGTTAATTCCAAGGGCCTTTCTCCAGCCATGAGAAACTTGCTGGAGAACAGAGTCTCTCAAAGTGCTGCACTCGCATAACTTACGGGAACTTGCTTAAAATGCACATTCGGAGTTCTCACCTGGTCCTATCAGGTGGGACATTCTGGGGATGGGGTGTGAGAATCTGCATACTTTACAGTCTCCTCCAGTGGTCCTTGTACATGGTCGGGTTGGAACATCCCTGGTGGAGACAGCTGTGGAGACATCTATAATTTAAACTGATCAAATGTTAGAAGCTGTTGGGAGATGGGTGTGGTCTCAGCACCAGTATTCTCACTGGCGCCATCTCTGTGGTTTTGATATCATGGGTTTGATATCATAATTTCACACAGGTAAAAGACAAATGAGATACTGCCCACTCAGTAGAAACAGGGAAGTAGGATGCAGTGGGGTGTCCCCCCTTTGGTGGTGGGAGTGGAGGGAGATGCTTAGAGGTGCTCTACTTGTGCTGTGCGGACCCAGGAAGAGGTGCTTTTCTCCCACCTCCATGCACAGCTGTGCACACGGCATCAGCCAGCTGTTCACATGCTGCTGGTGCCGTGCTCTGGCTCAGGGTATGGATTCAGGTCTGTGCGTGTCTGTTGGCTCACATACCATCATACCAGTGAAGACACGACCACATATCTTGATGAATCAAGATTTTTTGAGATGGTGCAACACAAACAAAACAAAAAAATTAGATACTGAAACTCAGGTATTATCAATTTTTAGCCCACAATCCTTGGTTTTAGTTTTTGCGTTAAGTCTAATTACCCTCATTGACTTCAAAACTAAGGCAATGTTGACATTTTAACATATACAGATGCTCCTTGACTTATGGTGGGTTTACATCCCGATAAACCCATCATAAGTTGAAAATATGTCAAAAATGTATTTACTTTCTCTAACCTACTTAACATCATAGCTTAGCCTGGCCCACCTTAAATGTGCTCAGAACACTTACATTAGCCTATAGTTGGGCAAAATCATGTAATGCAAAGCTTAATTTATAAATAAAGTGTTGAATATCTCATGTAATTTATTGAATACTGTGCTGAAAGTGAAAAACAGAATGGTCATATGGGTATCCAAAGTACAGTTTCTACTGAATGCCTATTGCTTTTACACAGCCGTGAATCTGAAAAATCAAAAGTCAAACCATCATCTGTATGATGACTTTGTCCCAATGGTTAAAGTCAGGGTGATTTTGCCCCCTAGGGGACATTTGGCAATGTCTGCAGACATTGTTGGTTGACACAGCTGAAAGGCAGAGAGAAGACCAGAGATGTTACTGGCATCTAGTGGGTGGAGGTCAGGGATGCTGCTAAACATCCTACAAAAGAATTACCTGGCCCAAAATGTCAGTTTTGCCCATATTGAGAAACGCTGCAAAAGGTGAATACCTCGTATCTCTGTTATTATGTATTCTAAGTGAGCCTTCATATAAGAAAGAGTTCCTCTGCTAAAACTAGATTGAAATTAGCTACCTAGATTGTACAAGGATGGCAGTCTGCTTGGGTGGACAAAGGAGGACAGATTGACTTCTAGAATCATAAGAGAGAAATAACATGTCAACATGAGCTCCGTAGGCCATAGCAAAGGCCCTGGGCTGGTGTGTTCTTGAGCATTTCTTTTTTGTAAATAAATTTTATTGTGTACATTTGAAGTCTACAACTTGATGTTATGGCATGCATATAAGTAGTAAAATATTTAGTATAGTGAAGCAGATTAACATATCTGTGATCTCACAGTTACTTTTTTTGGTGAGAAGAGCAACTAAAATCTACTTATTTAACAAAAATCCCTTCTACAATAAATGTTATTAACTTTAGTCCTCATGTTGTACATTAGATCTCTGAACTCTGCTATTTTGTGTCCTTTGACGTGTACCCACCCATTTCCTCTCACCCTGCCCCCGCCCATTGTAACCACTGTTTCTTTCTCTCTCTGTATTTGAGCTTTTTTTTTTTTTTTTTTTTGAATTCTACATATAAGTGAGATCATGCAGTATATGTCTTTCTGTGTCTGGCTTATTTCACTTAGCATAATGGCCTCCAGGTCCATCCATGCTGTGCAAATGGCAGGAGCGTTGTCCCCCCCACCTCAAGCTGCTTCTTTTCAGGTGGGGTGGAAGAGGAGTTTAGAACCGACTCGCACCCCCTGCATTCCAGCCTCCGGACCCCAGCTCTGCCGCTTTCATCATTGTGCCCTTGGATGGGGTTAGCAGTCTCGCCTCAGGAGCGAGCTCTCTGACCTCCCCGTGTCTGGCTGGGTGTCAGACGCCATGCTGCTGAACGGTCTTGCCCACAGCCCTCACCCTGCTGCTGTAGTTACATTCCTGGTATCATGTCCCTGGCCCTTGGGTTTCCAGACAGCTGGGACTCGGTCTGTCATTTTATTTCTATATCCTCACATTGTACGGTGGAGGAACCAGTGAAACCAACTTTTAGAAATCACCGTTTTCTGTGTGTACAGTGGGAGTGCCCATATTATGTTTTTAGGTTAAAGCATTTAAAATGCCTTTTTTTTTTTAAATGAACTATTGTGCTATTCTCTTAAATGATTGGAATTTCAGTGTTCTGAAACCCAGGCTTGGAATATCACATCAAAGTTACAGAGTTCACTTAACGTTTCCTTTTCTTCCTCCCCACCCCCTTCAAGATGGGTTTTCCCCAGAGTTAAGATACGTCTGCACTTTCTTCTTCCACTTCGGGATCTTCTCTCTTTAGAGCAGTCTTAACTTCTTTATCCAAATAGCTCCAGATCCTTCTCTCCAGCTGTGGCAGAACCTACTATGACCTGTTAAAGCTTCCTTCTTTCTTCCTTCCTTACTGACAGAGCCCTAATTCTGTTTGGGGAAGCAGACAGCCCAGCTTATAAAACATCCCCAGACAACTCTGCAGCAGTGGTAGACATGTGACTGAATTCTGACCAGAGAGATACAAATGATGGCCTGTCAGGGATCTCTGAGAAGATTTGACTTTCCTGATACAGGTGCCGCCCCTTCCTTCCTCTCTCCCCCTTCTCCTTCCTGCCTTGAAGGTGGAGCGGAGGTTGGCCCCACGCTGATGCTAGAAGAGCAGAAGATGGCAGGAGCCGGGGATGTCCACGACATTGCAGAGTTGCTGTGCTAGCCCTGGTCTGCTTTGTCCCCAGACTTCCTGTTCAGGAGGAAAATAACCCCTACTTGGTTGAAGTCCTTGACAGTCAGGTTTCTGTCACCTGCAGCCAGGTACAATCCCTAACTGATGAGACGCTCTAGCGCAGGTGCCTCCTGAGGGCTTCAGGCCTGGGTTTTAGGCTGTCCAAGGGACTTATTGACCTGGTAGCCCACAGGTGCTTGAGACCCAGCAAGGCCAGACCGACCTTATCATCACCACAGTATCTCCTCCTCCTGACCTCTCTCTGCAGAGGGCTCTGCAGTCCTTCCTGCGACCTGAGTTATCCTCCCTGTGCCCTCTCGCCTCATCTGATCGGACTCAAGCCTGTTGGTGCTGCAGCGGGAGCCCTTCCTTCCACCATGCTGCACTGTCCTTACTGAGGCCCGAGCATCTCGTGCTGACAGCGCTGCTGTGTTCTCATTGCTACTCCTGCCCCAGGATTTTTCTCCACATGTTTCATGTCCCCCTCCTGAATAAAACCCTCAGGGGCTCCTCTTTATCGTCCAGGACCTTCTATGCTCTTCCATGCCTTGACCCTTCCATGCTGACCTAACTGCCTATTGTAGAGGCAGGGCTGGAGACAGGGGTTCAGAGACTCCTGATGCATGCAGGGAGCCCCCAGGATGAAGACAGTAGGGCAGCAGAGGCAGCTGAGTAAAGCTGTGGCCTCAGGTCATCCTCAAGGGAGTTCAGGAGCTTGAATTGCTCAGACAGGTGGTCCCACCATGAGGCAAGGGGGCCGGCCTTCGGTGCCCGTGGTAGTAAGTCATTGGCTGGGGATGGAGGGCAGATCCACAGAGAAGGGGACCGCTGTGTGCTGTTAGCAGCCAACACCAGCAGAACCACAATACTGCCCTTATTCCCCACCTGCACCCCACCCTCACCCCGATTCTGTGCCTTCTTGGCTATACCCGGTCATTTACTGTTCCCCAAGCCAGCCATACCTCTGTGCTTGGCCCGTCCTTTCTATTCCATATGCAGTGCAGGCCTTCCTCCTCACCCCGGCCCCTCTTGTCACTGCCTCCACCCCAGCTGTCATGCTAGCTGTTGCGTGGTCTCCATAGTCGAGTTTAATCTGTGTGCATCCCTTAGCTGTCTTCTCCCCAAGGTAAGGCTTTCTGCCTCGCCTTCTGTTCTCCTTTATCCAGTGGGATTTCTCGTCTAAAATACAAAACTCCAAAACGACTCCAGTAGCTATTTTCTCACTTCCCTATGGATGGTCGGTGACGGGTCCCAGTCTAGGAAAGAGAGCAATTCATTTGTTCCATGTGGTGCATGTCTTGGGGTTTCATTCTCTTGGACCTGCTGAGAAAGGCTTGCTGGCCGGACATTCTGCTGAGCCCAGTCCACATTTCCAGCTTCTCCTTGGCATTTTCGTGGTTATTTATTGTATTAGTCCGTTTTTGTGCTGCTATAGCAGAATACCTGAGACTGAGTAATTTTTAAAGAAAAGAGGTTTATTTGGCTCACAATTCTGGGACAGCTGCATCTGGTGTGGGCCTCAGGCTGATTCTACTCATGGCGGAAAGTGGCGGATACAAGCAGATCACATGGTGAGAAGAAGCAGGAGAGAAAGAGGGGAAGTGCCAGGGTCTTTTCAACAAGCAGCTCTTGCAGGAACCAGTAAAGTGAGATCTCACTCACTACCCCCACTCCCAGGGAAAGCATTAATCCATTCATGAGAGATCCACCCCTGTGACTCGAACAGCTGTCAACACTGCCATATTGAGGATCAGATTTCCACATGAGTTTGGGGGAGACAATAACATCCAAATTCTACCACTTACCATCTCAAATTCATGTCATCACTAAACTATGAAAATTGACTTCCTGCTTCTTTCCATAATTGGGACCCACATTTATCTGCGTGTGCTTCCTTTCTTTGCTAGTCTTCCTTTCATCGTTTCTCAGCAGATCTCTGTCCTCACCCCTCAGGCAGCCTGGCATGTAGCAGACTAGTCTTCTTTCTGTCCTGCTGTGAAGTCCTTCTGCTCTCAGGAACCTCCAACCACACAGGGTGTGCTCTGTTGGCTGCCATGTTAATATCCAAGCTGTATCTGTTTACCTTCCCAGATAGTCCACTGCAGCCATGTTGGTTTGTTCACTGCTTTCTCAACTTCAGGTTTTTGTTTATAACTGTCTGTGCCCTGGCATGACTTAATTATTTAAAAAAACAACCCTCCCCAGCACACACACACATAATATATATACTCACCTGTTGTTCCAAGTCCTGCT
>NW_007730791.1:47572-49372 GCF_000696425.1 Galeopterus variegatus | reverse complement strand
TAGTCCACTGCAGCCATGTTGGTTTGTTCACTGCTTTCTCAACTTCAGGTTTTTGTTTATAACTGTCTGTGCCCTGGCATGACTTCATTATTTAAAAAAACAACCCTCCCCAGCACACACACACATAATATATATACTCACCTGTTGTTCCAAGTCCTGCTCTTCCTAAGCACCCTCTAGGTGCAAGGGCATGGATGTGGAGGTGGATAGATGTGGGTTGGAATTCTCAGCAACTCTACTTACCCATGTGTGTCATTCAGCAGGTTAAATGCAGAGAGCAATCCAATGAAATAGGAGTTTTGGGGATTCACTGAGATCATGTGCAGCCTTATCCGTCCCAATAAATGTTAGTGTCCTATCCACTCTTGCATCAGTAATCTTGGAGTTGATTTGGCAATTTATCACATACTGCTTTGTGGCATCTATTCTGCTCTTGTCTTGATTAATTTTTAATTTTGTAAAAGTTAAATGTTCTCCAAAAGGACTGAAAGCCCAGTGTTGCCCTTACATTTCTTCATCAGGGCCTTAATAAGAATTATTTCTTCATCAGACATATAGGCTCTTAAGAAGATTTTCCCCCCAAATGAAAATAGTTTCAGTTTTTCAGAAGTAAAACTAGTATGTACGGAATTCAGGTAGTGTAAAAAGGAATGCAAAAAGAGAAGTTAACTCACCACAATTGCACCACCTGTTGGTAACAGAGAGGTGTACCTTCTTCCAGGTGCTCTTATACCTGTCATCACTTTTGGATACAAAAACAATCTTTCCCTACATTCTGATTATTATTATTAGTTAAAAGTGTAATTGCCATTGAAATTTATGGCACACAATTATTCCAACAGTTAACAAAGCATGCCTGTGATTCAATGTTTATATAATTGAACCTTTAATTGCAACCCCTCCTCCACCAAACAGAACATTAAAAATGAAAGAAATGAATGAAAACAGTGCAGATGGTGTAGAGGTGATCACAACTTTCAACAGTAAACCCCAGGTTCTCCGAGGGAGCATCTTAAGGCCACCTCGCTGTTTGTCAGTTGTACATCTGTGACGATGACCCACGTTGGCCCTTCTTTTGTGACTTTGAGTGGTATGGAATTTACATGGTGCCTTGTAAATCAGAAGAAATAAATATCTGCTGAGCCCAACTAGGGGGATTTGATGAAACTCCTTGAAGTTGAATTCTCATACCTTGAATGGATACATCCCAGAACATAACTACATGTGTACGTACGTACATTTTTACAAACTGCTTTTTTCCCTACAGTATCTTTCTGTGTCAATAAACATACCCAGTATGTTCAGCTAGTACTTCTCTTACAGTAATGTTCATATAAACCCCCTGGAGATCTCATTAAAATGCACATTCTGAATCAGCAAGTCTGGAACAGGGCCTGAGACTCAGCATTTCTAACCTGCTCCCAGGTGATGTGGATCCTGCTGCCCAGAGACCCCATGGTGTAGCAAGACTTAATGAATGTAGAGTATTTATGTGGTTTGTGCTGTAATTTAACAATAAATTTTCCACTGTTGGACAGTTTAGATGTTTCAGTAGATCGTTATTCTTGCCATTATAATTTCTGTTAACATTCAGTTTTGGTTTCAATCTTAACCAATATTGAGAAAATGCTTTTCATGGAATATTATCTTGTTTAATAATGGGCTACAGACATGTAATGCACATTCCAATATATATTTTATTTTATTTATTTATTTTTAAATTTTTATTGAATCAAAAGTGATTATACAAATTTTGGGGGTTCAACATTGAGATATGTTGATCAAATCAATATTACTAGC
>NW_007730791.1:45907-46767 GCF_000696425.1 Galeopterus variegatus | reverse complement strand
CTTTGTGGAGAGAGACATCCTCTTCTTTTCTTTATTTCTGCTGGTGACTCTCCTTGTGTCAGTGCACTCCGGTGGCTGGTGGACCATCTGCGTGGTGGTTGTGGCATCTAGCTGCTTTCGCAGCAGCCATGGTTATAGTGGTGGCTGTGGCTGACCACCCACATGGAGGTAATGTTTTTGGCATGCTCCTATGTGCTGGCAGTGTGCCTGGTTGTGGGGAGTGTCTGGTCTCCAACTCCATGTCTCAGGACCCCAGGCGGGCCCCAAGGCACTGGCACGGTGTGCCTGGTTGTGGGAGAGGGGTCTGGTCCCTGGCTCCATGCCTCGGGTCTCCGGGCAGGCCCTGAGGTGCTGGTGTGGTGTGCCTGGTTGTGGGAGCAGAGTCCAGTCCCTGGCTCCATGCCTTGGGGCCCTGGGCAGGGCCCTGAGGCCCAATTGTTGTGCCTGGTTGTGGGTGGGGTGTCCGGTCCCCTTCTCCATGACTTGGGTCCCTGAGTGGGCCCCGAGGCACTGATGCAGTGTGCCTGGTTGTGGAAGGGGTGTCCGGATCTCAGCTCCATGCCTCGGTTCCCCAGGCGTGTCCCAATGTGCTGGTGCAGTATGCCTGGTTGTGGGAGGGGGGTCCAGTCTCTGGCTCCATGCTTTGGATCCCTGGGCAGGCCCTGAGGCACTGGCACAGTGTGCCTGGTTGTGGGTGGGTGGTCTGGTCACCGGCTGTATGTCCTGGGCCCCGGGGTGGGCCCCAAGGTGCTGGCAGTATGCCTGGATGTGGAAGTGGGGTCCAGTCCCTGGCTCCAAGCCTCGTTTTCCCAGGCAGACCCTGAGGCACTGGCAGTGTAAGTGGTTGTGGGTGGGGGTCC
>NW_007730791.1:42711-45063 GCF_000696425.1 Galeopterus variegatus | reverse complement strand
TTCTGTTTAAAATTGTTGCTTGAGATGAAGATAGGTCGATAAACAGGTCTGAGCTCGGGTGAGAGGTCTGCATCAGAGAGATGGATTTGGGGGTCAGGTAACTTGGGGAGGTAGGTAAAAGGTAAGTGGTGAAATCTTGTAGTGAATATGTGTGGGGCAAAAAGAAAATTGTGTAGAGGGTGGAAACCGGGACCTGAAGTCATAGGATGTGCATGTGGGAATTTGGGATTGCAGAGATTGTAATAGAAGGGGTGGATCCGAGGCATCCAGGCATGGCATGCAGATAGAGTGAAGGAAGAGATGCAGGAGGGGAGTGACTTGGCTGTCAAGTGGGGCAGAGACAGTGGGGAGAAGAGGCCTAGGAAGGTAGCATGAGCATTTACAGGTTCTGTAGGTTTAGAAGGGAGGGGAGGGAGGGAGAGGATGCTGAGTGAGTCCTTACTCGGGGTGAGTACTTGAGGGCCTTTGGGAGGATGTTACTTCTCCAGAGAAACTGCGGAAGGGTACTGGAATGAACTGAAGAAATGACTGAGCTAGGTCTCTGATAGGGCTGGAGCCGAAGCCCATGGCTGGAAGTGGATGTGACAAGTGCTGTAAAGCCCTGTCGGATGAGCTGTGTAGAATGACACTGGATGCCATTAACTTCCCTCTGTGTGTAATAATGACAGCTACAGCAAGCACTTACTTAGTGCTGATTATGTGCAACTGCTGTTTGTAGTACTTCACCGATTGTATCACATGTATTCCTTGTATTAACCCCGTGAGGTAGGTTATACAGTTATGCCCATTCTACAGATGAGGAAACTGAGCTACAGAGAGTTATAATAACTTGCCCCAAACTTCACAATGGCAGGTGGAAGAGCTGAACTCAGGTGTCAGGCTGTAAATGTTGTGTTCCCATACTAGCTCTCCTAAGATCCTCTCCAGTGTGATCAAAAAAAGCTTTTTGAGCACTTTTGAATGGATTGTGTGAGTGTGCTATCTGGTAGAGATGGTGAGAACAGGCAGGAGTTCAGGACTGTGGACCCTGCTGTCACCTCCAGGGCTGCTCCTTTCCTTGCCTGATTCCACTTTCCTGAAAGTAGCAGGAAAGAATCCTCTAATGAGCCAGTCAGTGTGCAGCAGGAAAACAGAAACCCTGGTAGTTACTTCAGGCAGAGAGGTTTTAATACAGGGGATTGACTGCAAAGGCCCAAAGACAAAACGAGAAGGAAATGTTCACCAGACATCAGGAAACTGCTGTCATACCTTGGCTGAAGCTTGTCACAAAGCTGCTGGGAGTGCCACAGCCACTGCTGCATAGAAACTTCAGATCCTGGCTGCCCATGGCTGCTACTGGAATCACATGGAGACACCCTCTGTTGCCTGCTTATATTGAGGCCACTGTCAGATGCTCCACCAAGTCGGGGATAGGAAGATGACTTCCTTCCTCTTGTCTTCCACCTCTCACCAGCACATCCCAGGATCAGAACTTAATAGGAAGCCAGCTGGCAAGAGAGAGTCTGGGAAATGTCATTTACAGGCATGCAGTGCGAGGGGCACAGTAGAGCCGAGAGCAACAGCACTGTCCAGCCAACACACCAACAGAGTATGCAGAGAGGGAAGCCTGGGTTTTTTCTTGTACTATCACTGCGGTCAGCTTTGTTCTCTAAAAGGCCACTTTGGTGTAAACTGAGGGTCATTCTGGTTATAAAAACATAAACGTCTTAGAAACTCCAATTTTATTTATGTATACTTGTCACCTCTTCCAGGGTGACAGAGATGCAAAAGATTACTCAAAGCCCATTTCTTCTGAGCAGTGAGAGACTCTGAAGGGGTTAATTTCCAGGAACCCCTCAAGAGAGCAGCATTCCTTGGAAAATTAACACCAAACTAGGGTTTTTTTCTCAGTATTTATTCTCCAGGCGGGAAAGTTATAGAAAAGGAACTTAGGTGGTTACAAAGAGAACAGTAAGATAATTGTCATGGCAGCAATCATTAGGTTTGGCTGCACTAAGGACATCTGTCTCTAGAGCCAGCAATTTTGCTGTGTTAACAATTCTTTATGTACAACAGAGACTTTAGCCTGGCGAAAGTTTTCTGTCTTTCACAAGCTTAACATTTCTATGTGTAATTTTAAAAAGTTAGGCCCTGTGAAATACATTTGCTTTATAAATGTTAGTATATTCCACATATACTGGCTGTAGGTAGCCTGTCGGCTGCACCACTTGGCTGAATATACATTAGGCAACCACAGAGTTGTGTGTGGCATTTGAAAACCTTGCAGGGTCTCAGTTTTTGTAACTTCTAAGAATTCAGTACATTCTTTATGTTTACTGAGGTCCTTGGCACTGTTTTTTGAAACCACTCAAA
>NW_007730791.1:33995-42241 GCF_000696425.1 Galeopterus variegatus | reverse complement strand
AAAGTAATATACATAGCAGTAAAAATGCTTGCATTCTAGTGCTCTACAGTTAGAATTGGAGTTGAGGGAGAGATTGTTTATAGTAGCAAAAAAATTAAATACTCGAATGTCAGTTCAGGTTGAGATAAAAAGATTTCATTCATAGAAAATGGCAAAATCCTAATGGGGAGAATAAAGTGAGTAATGGGGTATAACTTCCTCCTGATTGGAAGACTAAATATAATAAAGATGTTATTTCATAAATTCATATATGTTTATTGTACTAGCAATTGTTCTCCATATTTGTCAAGATATAACTTTTAGTTAATAATTGCTTAAGCAAGACTCAAGTTCTTTCCTCCGTCATCTGACAGTCCAAAGGTGGAATGGTGGCTGTTCCCCATGGGATTGTCCAGGGACCCAGGCTCCTTCTCAGTTATTGCTCCTCAATTGCTTGGGTAATGCCCTCTCTGTATAGTACAAAGTGGCTTATCATGTTTCTTTATTTTGACCAGCAGGAAGGGGGATAAAGGAGAAGGGGAAGTATGCCAAGGGCTGCACCCTGGAACTTGTACTTGATGCTTCTGCTTGTATCCTGTTGGCTAGAACTTAGGCGTGAGGCCATACTTAGCTGCAGGGGAGGCTGGAAAGTGTAGTCTTTATTCTGTGAGGCCAGCTAAAAACCCAAAGTTCTGTTAAGTTGAGAGATAGGGAAAAACTGATATGGGGGGAGATGTACCAATTTCTACTACGGCACCCTTTGGAATATTATTTAAAACTTCAAAAATTGAGAATAAAATTAATTGAAAAGAATAAGTAGGCAAGCATACCCAAGAACATATTTTTTTTAAAGAAAAGTTTCTTTTAAAATTGCCTTATTTTTAATATTTTTTCTTAATGTAGCAGTTTCCTTGTTTCTAATGTAACACTTTCTCTTTAAACTTTTTTATTATGGAAATATCAAACATATGCACTAGTGGAGAGAACCATATAATGAACCCCATGTACCCATCTTACAGCTTCAACAGTTACTAGTTTAAATGTAGTCTTGTCTCATTCATTCCCCCCCGACCCCTACTCACCTCCTTCCTGATTTTTTTGAAAAAATCAGATCATCTTATTTTTGCTGTTTCATCTGTAAATATTTCTGTATATATCCCCAAAAGGTAAAAGGTCTTTTTAAAAAGTTTTTTAAAACTATTTTGGGATAGTTGTGGGTACATTTGTAAGAAATAATCCAGAGAGATCCTGTGTACCCTTTACTCAGCCTCCCCCAATGGTAGCACCTTGCAAAACTGTCATACCATTTCACAACTGGGATTCTGATGTGGTGCAGCCAAGATACAGAACATATCCATCGCCACAAGGATCCCTTGTGTGGCACTTTTATAGCCATACCTACCTCTGCCTCCAAACCCCTGACACCCATTAGTCTATTCTCCATTTCTATCATTTTTGTTGTTTCAAGAATGTTAGGAATTATACAGTATGTAATCTTCTGGTATCGGCTCAGCATAATCTCCTCTAGATCCATCCAAGTTGTTGCATGTATCAGTAGTTCATTCCATTTCACTGCAGAGTGGTGTTCCATGATATAGATGATGTACCACGGAAAGGCTCTTTTAGAAACATCTGCACCTAACTCTTCCTTCTTTTTTTCACCCACTGTGCTCTTTCCCTGTCTTCACAGCAATGCCAAGTGAATATAATTGTGTTAAACTGAGAAGTGATTGCTCAAAGCCTTCCCTGCAATGGTACACCCGAGTTGAAAACAAGATGAGAAGACCCAGCTTGTTGTTAAAACACATCCTCAAGTAAGTACAACCCCAGGGGCCATAAGATCCCATTGATTTGGGTCAACTGTGTAGAATCAGGAGAAAAATTCAATGACAGCCCTAAAGATTGCTGGTGTGGGAGAGGCATAGTTGGTCAAAGGATCATTTAAAGGCACATCTGGGTGAAGATTCAGTGCACTGATTAAATGGGTTTATGTGTTCAGCTGTACTTGGTAAGAGTAGAGCCCAGTAGCCATTCAGGCTCTGTACCTGATCTTGGGTGCCCAAGAGAGTAGTGTTACGGTACAGGCTCTTCTTGCCATTATTTAACAAAGGAGGGCTTTTTCCCTTAGCTATTTTAGGTTTCGCACTCGGGAGAGTGTGGCACTGGGAGTGCAGTGGCGCTCCCGCCGCGGGTTCGGATCCTATGTAGGGATGGCCGGTAGGCTCACTGGCTGAGCACGGTGTGGGCGACACCAAGCCAAGGGTTACGATCCCCTTACCGGTCACACGCACACACACACACAAAAATAAATGAATAAATAAAATGTAGTTAAAGTTCCCTAAAGGCATTTGAATACCATTAAAAATTGAGTACCGAGAAGGATGACAGGTGTTTCAGCCAGGTCATCCTTATATCCTAGTAGGTGGTAGAATTGATAAAGAAGGAACTTGTCAGGTTTTTGATACCAGCCAAACCAAGTCAAAAATTACCCTTTTTTCATGTCTAAAGATAGAAATCCAGCCTTGAAATCTGTCTCCCATCTCACTTGACTAATTTAGGAGGTGTAGAAGGAAAAAGGTGAGAAAAGGAAATTTATATGAATAAAGATTTGTATTCAATAAGTCTCTTTTTAGTCATCAACCAATATTTATTGATGTGTACCATGTGCCTGGCACTGTGTTGGGTGCTGACCATGTGGCCGCAAACAGGATAGACCTGGGCCACATGCTATGTATGGCGTGGGCAAGGCAGACTCACACCCGGGATTACAGTACAATGTGATAAATGCTGTAGATACTGGGCTTGCTTTGAACACCCTGTTCTTTACTTCTTTCTTTTCTTTTTTTTTCTTAAATCAAAATAAAGGAAGTTTTACATTCGCTGCAGGTAACACCTTTTCTGGGGGCTGTAGAGAGGAATAGTAATACAAAGTTCACCAGACTCAAAATTCAAAAGCTATAAAAGGTACTGGGCAAAACATCCCATCCCTACTCCCCACATTTCTCCTCTACACTATAGATAACTGATGTTACCAGTTTCTTGTGTATATGAGAAATATTTTGTATATGCGTTCTCCCTTTCCCCTCTGGCCAACTTTATTTTCTACACAAATGGTAGCATCGTATTCACTTAACATTATACTTGATCCCAGGGAAAAATTAAACTCACAGGTTTTCATGGGAAGCCTGTTGAAATGAGAATTAAGACGTCTTGAGAACACTCTCAGCAACATGTCCTCTCGCTGTCATCCTCAAACCTTAAGAAGTATTTAGCATTGTGTACAGGATATTATGCTAGATGTTATGTTTTTAAAACTGCCCCTTTCTACAGAAAGTGGATTATTTCCCCCTTAAGATTATTCCTTAACTTTGTCTTTCCAAGAACACAAATTATTTAAAGCAATGGTTCTTAAACTTTGGCTTAAATATTTTTTTTTTTAACTTTTAATTTGTCAATGTCACTAGGGAACTTATTAAAAATGAGATTTACAGAATCAAGACTTGACTCAGTTCTTTATTTTCTCCAAATCCTGTCTCTGTGTGTGTTAAACTATATCATAATGTACATTTATCAGATCTATAAAAATAGATTTTTTAGATGGTTTTAAGAGTACCTAGTGGTAATATCTCACTTTAGCCAGTCTCATTTCTGGGTAGAAGTATTTACAAGTGTTAAAAGTTGATTGTTTCTTTTGTCTCCCCCTGCTTTTTTTAAGGCCTGCCAATATTTTAAAGTAGTAAAAAATAAAAACTTAAATTCTATAGTTCAAATCTATTTCTTGATTTTTTTTTCAGTCCAGTAATCTGCATTGTGATTCAGATTTTATTATGGTGCCCTTCCAAAAAGTTTTTTTATATTTATATATAACAAAGAGAGTCATGAATGATCAGTTTATCTTGTTAGGAAAATAGGAAATGGCACCTTCCTTTCACCCTGGGGTCAATTTAATGATAGTACTTTTATGTTGCATGACAGCCAAACCTGATATTATTTCTCATGATTATCACATGATGGCATCATGCTACCTAATTGATTTTTTTCCAGATGCACATTGCTTGTGTTTGGAGTGTGGATCCTTTACATCCTCAAGTTAAATTATACTACTGAAGAATGTGACATGAAAAAAATGCATTATGTGGACCCTGACCACGTAAAGGTTAGATATTTCGTTGGGGTGGTTTCAAGCGTACACTTAAACTATAATATCATCTCTAATGTGTTACAAACAAATGTTAGTGAAAATTTGACAACGAAGGGAAAATACTAAATCTTAGCACTACAAAACCAAAGACAATCCCCCACCAAAAAAACAACAAACTCACCCATCTACCCACAGTATTCTTTGTTTGTTTGTTTTAGTTTATCTTATTTAAAAAAAAATTTTTGCCTCAAAATAAGTCTTAATACATTTAAAAAGACTAAGATCATAGAAAATATGTTCTGTGACCACAATAACAGAAGGCAATTTAGAAAATTCACAAATGTGTGGAAATTAAACGACATCCTTCTAAATAAACAATGGGTAAAAAGAAAAATCACAGGGAAAGTAGAGAGTATTTTGAGATAAAAATCAAAGTGCAACATATCAAAATTTATAGGATGCAGGGCTCATGCAGTGCTTAGAAGAAAACTTATACTTGTAAACACCTATATTAAAAATAAGGAAAGTCTCAAATCAGTAATGTAAACTTCTGCCTTAAGAAAATAGAAAAAAGGGAGAAAACTAAACCAAAAGCAAGTATAAGTAGGAAAGAACAAAGATTACAGCAGAAACATATGAAATAGGGAATTAAAAAACAATAGAGAAAATCAACAAAACCAAAAGTTGATTCTTTAAAAAGATCAACAAAATTTGCGAACTTTTATCTACACTGACCAAGAAAAAAAGAGAGAAGATTAAAATTACTATAATCGGAAATAAAGCAGGGTCATTATGACATTGTCAGTATGGCTTTTTAAGGTCTTAAGATTTAGTTTCTCTTTCTCATTTGCATTTTTGTTCTACCGGTGGGTTTTGTTCTTTCTAGGGTATTAATGGTAGTGATTATCATTTTTTGGATTCCAGATGCAGGACTTCCTTGAGAATTTCTTGCAGGGCTGGTCATGTGGTGGTGAACTCCCACAGTTTTTGTTTGTCTGGAAAATACACTATTTTTCCCTCATTTCTGAAGGAGAATCTTGCTGGGTATAGTATTCTTGGCTGGCAGTTTTTTTCTTTTAGAGTTTTGAATATATCATCCCATTTTCTTCTGGCCTGTAGAGTTTCTGTTGAGAAGTCTGCTGTTAGTCTGGTGGGGGCTCCCTTATGGATGACTTGATGCTTTTCTCTTGCTTCTTTTAAGATTCTCTCTGTCTTTGAGCTTTGCCAGTTCGACCATAATGTGTCTTGGAGAGGAACTTTTTAGGTTGAATCTGTTTGGGGCTCTTTGAGCTTTCTGGATCCAAAGGTCTGTGTCTGTCCCTATACCTGGGGAGTTTTCTGTTATTATTTCATTGAATAGATTTTCCATACCTTTTCTTTTCTCCTCCCTTTCTTGAACACCCATGATTTGAATGTTTGTGTGCTTAAAGTTGTTTGGTAGCTCTCTTAGATTTTCTTTATTTTTCAAAATGCTTTTTTCCTCCTGGGTTATTTCAAAAAGACTATCTTCATGATCAGAAGTTCTTTCACGGGCTTGTTCTAGCCTGCTGCTTAAGTTATTAGTTGTGTTTTTCATTTTGTTGAGTGAATCTTTCAGTTCCATGTGTTCTACTACACTCTTTTTTAAGGTATTAATCTCTTTGTATATTTCCTTCTTCATATCCTGGAGTTTTTTTTTTCTCATTTCATTATGTTGCCTAACTGAGTCTTCTTGTATCTCAGTGAATTTCCTTAAGATTGTTACTCAGGATTCCTTTTCAGTCATTTGAAGGATTTCCTGCTCTATAGGGTCTGGTATTTGAGAATTACTATATCCTTTTGGTGGTGTCATATATTCTTGGCTTTTCATATTTCTAGTATCTCTACATTGCTGTCTGGTCATCTGTTAGAGTGGTCACTTCTTCTATTACTCTGGAGTGGGCTTTGAGGAGAGAAACGTCGTCTTTTCCTGTTCTCCACTGATGCCTCTCCTGGTGTCAATACAGTTGCGTGTCTGGCCTACATTGCTGTCTGGTCATCTGTTAGAGTGGTCACTTCTTCTATTACTCTGGAGTGGGCTTTGAGGAGAGAAACGTCGTCGTCTTTTCCTGTTCTCCACTGATGCCTCTCCTGGTGTCAATACAGTTGCGTGTCTGGCAGGCCACCTGCATGGTGGCTGTAGCTACTGGTGTGGTGTCGAGCTACTTTTGCAGCAGCCGTGGCTGTGGCAGTGGCTGTCGTGAGCCACCCATGTGGAAGTGGTGTGTTCAGCGGGCTCTCTTGCCTGCTTTGGTGTGGGGAGGGCTGCCTTTGGCTCCTGCCTAGGATGCCAGGCATCGCTCTCTTGCCTGCTTCTGGGTGGAGGGAGCTGCTTTTGGCTCCTGCCTAAGACCCCAGGTGTTGCTCTCTTTTACTCCACAGTATTCTTCTCCCATTGATTGCAGCCATGGCATGGGGTGAAGTGGGTTCCATTCGACACACTCTAGAGCACTTGTCATTGAGTTAATATGCCCCAGTGCTGCCTGTGTGCATGTTCTTAAAACAGACAAGAAAGAAATCCTCTTAATATCACCTGTCATTCCTGTGTTTTGTTTTTAGTCTTAGCTATCTTACATTGTATTTCAAGGTTTTTCTTTCAACTTATGTTTATTTTTCTAAATCAATTTACATACTAAATGCTCATTTTACTGATAATTTGAGTGGTTAAATTATCCAGTAATGTTTAGTTCAGGGTGAAAGAAGAGATGATTTTAAATAAGGTAGCGTGGTAGGAATCACAACTGACATGTACAGATGCTTTCCATATGTTATCTCACTTAATCATTGTCATGACCGGGAGACATACGAGTATCATCACCATCTTACAGATCAGATGACCTGGAAGGTTGAGCTGCTTACCCAAGTCCACATCTAGTTTAGTTAACTGGTTCAGTTGACCTAGTTTAGTGTTTACTGTTGTAAAAGTGTGTTAGCAATATTAACTCATTTTAACCCTCATAACAGTCCTGGGATGAGGTACTGTGATCATTCCCATGTCACAGCTGAGGAAACTGAGGGGCAGAGAGATTAAATAACTTGAGCAAGGTCACCTAAGCTAGTAAGTAGTGAAGTCAAGTAAGTGGAGTAGTTGAACTCAGTGGTGTGGTTTCAGAGTCCGAGCTCGTGACCACTCTGCTGACTGCCTGGGTGGGAAATATCCACAGAGAAGAAGCCAGAATTTGTAGACAGCATGGTACAGAGAGGAAACAGCTTAATTTTTTTTTTTTTTTTACCTAGATTCAAATTTAATTGTCAGTTAGTAACAATTAAACCTTAGGCAAGTTACTTAACTGTTTTGAGTCTCAGTTATCTCTATTGTGATATGTAGATAACAACATCTGTGTAGTAAGATATTCGTAAAAGTTGAATAAGATACACAAAGCTCCTTTTCTAGAACTGATTTTTATTCACATGGTTCTGCTTTAATCTGTATATCCTTTGAAGTGCCTCAAATTTTTTGTGGTAAGACAGCTATAAACAAGTAAATGAAGAGCCTAGTTAATAAATGCACAGCTTGCATCTGCAGAATCATTGAGTCTTAGGGGTCTTCCTGGTCACAGAGACTTTCTTTGCCTTCCTTTCCTTGCTGTGTATCTGTCCTCAGATGTTCACTGACCCATTTCATTTCATCCACATTAAGACATCTGCTTTGGTGGAGCAGGATGTGTCCAGTCTCCTCTGCTTGGGTTTCCCTGTCCTCCCGATCTGTCCTGCCTTGCAGAAATCCCCCAAATCCCTTTCAATTCCAAGGTGCTTCACAGTTCCCTTGGAAAACGTTTCTAGACATCCTGTCTCTGTTTTTATCTCCTGGGAATGGCCTAGAATAACGGCAGTAGGTGTGACTCACGGGTATGCTGTGAGCCCTTCCCTTTGTTTCTTTGTTGCACTTTTTCACTTTCTTTTTCATTATTGAGTTATAAGAGCACTTTGTGTGTTCTGGATACCAGTCCCCCATATGAGGTAGATGATTTGCAAATATTTTCTCCCATTCCTTAGGTTGTCTTTTCACTTTCTTGATGGCACCATTTTCAACACAGATGTCTTTAATTTTGATGAAGTTTGGCTTTTTTTTTTTTTTTTTTTTTTTTTTTTTTTTTTTTTTTTTTTT
>NW_007730791.1:30458-32706 GCF_000696425.1 Galeopterus variegatus | reverse complement strand
GCACTCTCCAGTGCGCCACCGGGCCGGCCCCTCACCATAGTATTTTAACTGTTTGTCTTTCTCCACTTGTCTTCCAGGCAAGCTCTTGGGAGACGGGTAATGTGTTAACATTTTACATTAGTTAATATGTACTTACGTATGTTAAACTCTAGAGGGAGAAGGAGATATTACTTGAATCATAGTGCAGTCTTTCATTATCTTTGAAGTCTAGATTGTACAGAAAATCCACAGTTAAATAGCAGGCAGTTCTTTGAGTATATTCAGTAATGCACATTGGGTTTAATATCCCTTCAGGGAATAGGACTGATACTTTGTTCGACTCTAAATATCCACTGGTAGACAGAGAAAAGCTCCCTGTCCCCTTTTCTCTGAACCATGAAATATAAGTTTTTTCATGTAGGCCAGTGGGGCCAGCTTTAAGACCCTAAGTTCACAGCTGGATCAATAATAGCCCTTCCCAGGCACCAGTGCTCTGCCTTGATTGGCTGCAGTGAGGATTCCTGACCAATCACTGACAAGGGGGTGGGAGTACCTGGCGGGCAGGGTCAGCCTCCCAGGTCCCACTACCTGGAGAAGATGCAGTGGCTTCCTGAACAAAGTGGAGCAGGAAGCCCACAGTGTTCTGAAAGATTTCTAAAAGGTTACTTTTTCCAATCATAAAAATAACACCAAAAATTCAAATGATATTTAAGTAAGGGAGAAAGGTCCCATGTAATTTTTTGTGAGGAAAGCAAGAAGGAATAGAGGGGAAGTTGTGTAAGTCAAACACGTTTGTAAAAGTCTGTCAGTTCAGAAATTAATAAAATAGGGGCAGGCCCGTGGCTCACTTGGGAGAGTGCGGTGCTGATAACACCAAGGCCACAGGTTCGGATCCCATATAGGGATGGCCGGTTAGCTCACTTGGGAGAGCGTGGTGCTGACAACACCAAGTCAAGGGTTAAGATCCCCTTACTGGTATCTTTAAAAAAAAAAAAAGAAAATTAATAAAATGGAAAGTGAAAGCCTGCTATAGTCATGGTGGAATTAGAGGTATCTTTTATTCTCTTACCGGAGACTTTTTTAAAGAAGTTTTTTAACGTTTTCACCCTGTCAAAATGCTTCACTTTTCAAAACAGGTAGGGGGTCGGTATGTGCGAACACACAAGCCTCAGCGGCCTTTGCCCATGGGAGGAATGGCAAGAGCTGCACGTCGCTGAGGACTTGGGTTGGGGATGGCAGGACATGAGACTGCAAACGAGACAGGGCCAGATAGTAAAAGGACTTGAATGTCACACTGAGCAGCTCCTTAATTTGCTATCTGGTTGTGTATCGCTGAAGCAAGATCAGAAGCCACCTCTCAAGCCCCCAGAATGAAGGAAATGGCCATGCGGTCCTCATGTTCTGAACGGCCGTGAGATGGAGTTGAGTGTGAGCTCCCTGCAAAGAAACCCTGTCTCCAGGTTGTCAGTGAAGATTTGATCCTTACCACCAAGAGCATGCGGACAACTTTGCATTACTGTGGATGTACACTGGCAGAAGAGGGTCTCAGAGCCCTGGTGGTGGGGCCCTGTTAGCTTTACTGGTTACACTCAGCAGTTGCGATGTGAGGGGGACCCTGCTAGTCCTGTTGGACTCGAGCAGTGTCTGCTTGCCCTGGGCCCAGCCTGCATTAACACAGCCAAAGAGGACGTGTAACCATGTCACTTATGGGTGTCTTATTTTCTATTTAAAGATGTCTCTTAATGTGCCAGTTGTTAAAAGACTAACAGTAGTCCACAGGGATGCTTGGACACTGAAAGTGTAGTTCAGATGTAAAATTGCACTTAAGACATGTCTGAGGAGAGACGAGGGCACATTTGTGTCAATTAAGTTTGGGTTGTGTGGTAGCAGCAATTTGAACTTGGCCCTCTCTCCTCCCGGAGAGCTAAAGACCACATATCACCCTGGGGACTGCAGCTGTGAAGTGTAGTTGATTATGGCCAAGTTCGACTGAGGTTATGACTCAAGTTTGACGCAGTTATGACTCTGGTTCTCCCTCGTCATCTTGCCTGACTCTGCAGGCCCACACTGAGGTGTGTCAGGTAGGCAGGGACACCTGCTGAGTCACTCCGTGAACTCAGGCACTAGCACCTCCAGACCGTCTTTTCTCTCCCTGGTGCTGCTCCCCATTACTCCCAGACCATCCTGGAATGTCTTAGAGGTAAGAAAACTGAAGCCTCCACCTAGGGTTAACTGCTTTTTTTTTTTTTTTTTTTTTTTTTTTTTTAAA
>NW_007730791.1:3314-29409 GCF_000696425.1 Galeopterus variegatus | reverse complement strand
TCTGTGGCAGTTGGGCCCCTTCCCATATCTGGTTAACTCTAGACCCAAAGTTCTCCTTCAACCCCAGTGCTCTGCCCTGTCCTAGACTTTACTTAAAAAATAAATATCATAGAACACTGCCTTTTACTAAGAATTATGCCACTTACCTATATTTCTGAGAAAGATTATCCTTAAACTTATGGAGTGGAAATGAAAGTGGAGATTTTGCTGAGGAAAATGACTTTGATTTTTTAATACCCTTCAGTGAATTCTTACCTTGTGGTTTTCCACAGCAAATCATCATGTCGTTGACCATTGGAACTACCAGATGTCTGTTTAGTCTTAACTGTGGGCAGCCTGCAGGCTCAGCCTGGAAGACTTCTAAAAACTGAAAGCTTTATTTCCATCCCTGGATTTGGGACAAGTGGGAGTTCTTGTGCCTTGTGAGAGTCACCAGTTCCCTGCTTCCCAGTAGGCGTCATTGGGACGACATCATCCAGGTCCCACCCAAGGGCCCAAGTCCTCCCTTGTTCGGCTGCTTTGGCTTCCCAATTCGGAGTCATCTGCAGCAGAGAAGGGACGAGTCACGATGATGCTTCTACTCTTTGTCACAGCTCCTTCAGAGGAGGGTCCCCTCCCCGAGGCACTTTCTTCTGAGCTTTGAGCCACAGGCAAGTGGCAAAGAGGGAAGAGAGAGACTGAGGGGGATTGCAGGGGCTGTCTCAGAGCTTGTCAAAAGAGGAGAAGGGATTGCTGTAGCTTTAGACATTTCCAGTGGCATCGAGAAGCTTTATTCACTCAGCATTTATTTACTGACCCCACTGTGAATTAGGCGTAGGAGGGGTTATAGTCGGAAGATGATCACCAAGTCATGTGCTTCTGCTCAGAGTCTAGAAAACAAAGATTGGAGCCTGAAATTGGATTCTTTGCCAGAATGGAAATGGAATGAAATTTCACTCCTTTCCAAATGAAACTTGTAAAGAGAAGATGAGGCAGCCCCGCAGAGCAGTGCACTCTCCAGTCGCTCACCTGCCCCTCTCTCCAATCATGAGTCAATGTCTGCACCTCCCTAGGCCTCTTTTGGCACTTCTCAGATGCTCCTTTCTCCGCAGAGCAGTGCACTCTCCAGTCGCTCACCTGTCCCTCTCTCCGATCATGAGTCAATGTCTGCACCTCCCTAGGCCTCTTTTGGCACTTCTCAGATGCTCCTTTCTGTCCCAGGAGATCTGTAAAACCAGATGCTTGGAATGTCATTCTGTAGTGAAGAACTAGACTTTTGGGTCTCTAAAAATTGCTATTCATGACTTTTGGGCCTAGAGTTTAGAGAGAAATGTTTATGGTAAGGGCGGCCCCTCTGTGTGCCTCACCTCCACAGGCTGCCCGCTAGGTGTACAGCATCACCTGCTTGGCAGGCCCGCTTGGGAGCGAGCCCCTCAGGGGGCTTAGGGTCCTGACGGGGTCCCTGCTTGGCTTTCCCACTGATTCCTAATGAAGGTGCCGATCCATATTCAGACTGTTTTTCTCAGTGGTGGTGTTCATGTGCTATTTTCTGTAGGTACAGGCTGCTGTTTTAGGAGCTGGGGAAGTAATCAGCATAGGTTTTTATGCCACCCAAGCCCACAATGTGAAGACACTAATGACCATCTTGCAAGGTGCCGTAGATGTCGTGAGGGTGAACTGAGATAGGGACTATGCATAGTGTCTTCAGCATCGTCTCTGAGGCTCAAAGGATATCAACTCCCCTTTTCAGAAATGCGGCTAGATCTTCAAGATGTAGACAATGTCCTCTTCACAGATACTAGTAACTTTTCAAAGCTACAATATTTTTTTAAAAGGTGTCTCTGCTATAATAAGATAGATGTGTTCTTTTAAAAATGTATTAAAAATCAGATAATAAAAATAACAAGGTTTTGAGGGAAAACATAGTTGGGGCAAACATTTAAAACTATACAACAATAGATGCACATTTTAAAATACAGAAAGTTCTTTCGGCAGAAAAAATTTTTAAAAAACCAAACGAAGAGGGAGGCGGGAGGGAGGTTTCGGTAATGGGCCATAATAATCAACCACACTGTATATCGACAAAAAAAAAAAAAAAAAAAACCCACAAAGTTAAAAAAAATAGATAAAAAATAAAAATAAAAATAAAAGGAAAGCAATTTCAAGAGGTCAGTCTTAAGAGAAGAATTTTTAAAGCAGCTTTGTAAGAACATTAAATAATACATAGCAAAAAAATAAATAAATAAAAATAAATAAATAAATAAAAAACCAAACTGTACAACAATAGTAATTGTCGTAATAACAATATTGACAGAGTTCAAAAGACATGTTAAATTTCTGAAAATAAATATCCCTGTAAGTAACACACACACACACACGCACACACACTCTGCGTGAAGGTAGCTCAATGACAGTAGGTTTCAGGCAGGGTCAAGGCTACTGAATACGGAGACAAGGATGAAAAGCAGAGATTAGGGAGTACCACCCGACGAGCAGTTCCGAGGCAGCATTTGTCCGGAACGAGCCAAGAGGAAGACTGGGGGGCAAGTGGGCATCTGTACCCGATTTTCCCGAGGTTTGTTATGTTCAGCTGGGCTCGTGTACCTGACATTCAGCAGCTGTTCCTTGCTGATGCAGAATGTTAACCTGCTGGGAAGAGGCATATGAAACGTTTGCAACTCGTGTGTTAATGGGACATTATTCCCTGACTACATTTAAAGTGATTTGCATTCCAGACTGTGTGAAGCTCATTACCCCACCTGGTAAATAAGCCTGTTTCTCATCCTGCTAGAAGGGAACCTGCAATATGAAACTTCTTTATTATGGTAAAAACCCACATAACGTAAAGTTTACCATCTTCATCATTTTTAAATGTACAGCTCAGCAGTAAGTATATTCATATAGTTGGAAAACAAATTTCTAGAATTTTTTCATCTTGCAAAACCGAAACTGTGTACCCATTAAACAAAAATTCCCCTTTCCCCCCTCTCCTCAGCCTCTGGTGACCACACGTTGCTTCCTGTTTTTATACATTTGATTACTTTAGATACCTCACATAAGCGAAGTTAAACAGTGTCTGTCTTTTTGTGACTGGCTTATTTTACTTAGCATCATGTCTTCAGGGTTCATCAATGTTGTCACATGTATCAGAATTTTATGAAACATGATATCTTAAACACGTCAAAGTCCATTTTTCATCCCAAATGTATTCGAACTGTGTTAGGCCAGAGCTAAGAGGTGGGAGTCCTTCCTGCTTTACTTGTGCAATGAAATAAATACCCTTGTTGAGTTTATCTCTTTGTCATGTGATTTTCCCAGGTTGTTTTTTCAAGTTTCTGAGCATAAATTAACTCTAAAAGGCAAATGTTCTATATTAAAAGACAATAATCGATAAGGGAGCTACATCAGACATCATAAGACTAGATCTGTAAGAGTACATTTCTAATGCCGGGGAATTTTTTAAACTTAGATTGGTGTGATTCCATTCCAGAGAGCTCAGAAATATGCCCAACAAGTCTTGCAAAAGGAATGTCGACCCAAGTTTGCGAAGACGTCAATGGCACTGTTGTATGAGCACAGGTACAGCGTGGACTTACCACCGTTTGTGCAGAAGGCACCCACAGCTAGCGAGGCCGAGTACAAGTACGATCCTCCTTTTGGGTTCCGGAAATTCTCCAGTAAAGTCCAGACCCTCTTGGAAATATTGCCTGAGCACGACTTTCCTGAACACTTGAAAGCCAAGAGTTGTAGGCGCTGTGTGGTTATTGGAAGCGGTGGAATACTGCACGGACTAGAACTGGGCCATGCCTTGAACCAGTTCGATGTTGTGATAAGGTACATTGCTTTTAAAACCAACCTTTCTCCTCTAGAATTAAGTTCACTGCTCTGGATGAGGGCAGCTCCAGGAACAGTGAGGGATGCAGGAAGCTCTTCATGGTCCTTACCCTTAAGTGACCTTAACCATTTGAGAAGTTGAAGCAAAATTTCAAAATGATTAGATGTCCCATATTGTGCCATCCTGACCTTAAATTTGAGAAGCATGCTGTGGCCTGCAGTCATTGGCAAAACCTTTACAGAGGAAGTGAGGTGTGGAAGGGTGGGTAGATTCAGGTGAGCCAGCACAGGAGGAAGACTAGGCTAGGCCAGGGCAGGAGGGGGACACAGTAGAAGGACTGAAGGAGGGGGATGCCCAGGCTTCGGGAGCAGGGCCTGGGGCTGGTGAACCCCAAAGGCAGTGCTGGTTGGGACGTAGAAAAGCACACAGAGGAGTCTGAACTCACCATGACAGGAAATAGACACTTGTCCTAGATTCTTTTTGGTTTAGCTGGTTAAAAATTGTTTTTCAGATTTTTAAAGTAAAATATGCTTATTATTAAAGATTGGAAAAATATAAGGAAGAAAATAACGACCACTTACAGCACAAATAACCACAATTAATTTCCTGTGTTTTTTCAACCTTTGTTCTGTGGTGCCTTTATGTTTTTATAAGGTATTTTGCTTTTTTGACTTAATATTATGAATCGTTTCTGAGGTCATTAAGTATTCTTTGGAAAATTAACTTTAGTAAGTGCTTCATATTCCCTTAAATGAGGATATTATAAGTTATTTAGTCATTTTATCGCTGGACATGTAGACTGTTTCTATTTTTCTTTGTTATTGTGAAAATGCTTGGCATATTCTTATTCATGTCTTTATGTCCATCTCTGATTATTTTCTTGGAGAAGTTCCTTAAAGTAGAATTATTGGCTTCAAGATATTTGGATATTTCCCAGGCCCATGATGTATGGTAGTCTGTTGTCTCCATCTTAAGGATGTGCGCAGCCAGGAGCGTGCCGAGAGCTGGGCCTTCGTTGCCTCTCCCAGCAGTAGCGTGTGGGCTTGACTGAGGCAGGAGAGAATAGGGCGGGGCCCTGGTTTAGAGGTTGCAGTAATCGAGAGCGTGAAGTCCCTAGGGCTGGTGCAAGACACAGGAAGTGGAAGCAGTGACAAAAGATTGAATCTGAGAGCATATCGAAAAAGCAAACGATGGGCCTTTCTGATGGTTTGACAACCGATGTCAGGAGACCCCAAGATTTCTAGTCTGAGGGGTCTAAGGCCTTAGTGGACACTGTCAAAAATGGGGTAGTGGAGAAAAATGTCTGGTTAGTGAGGGAGGATGACACGATCTCTCTTGGACATTTTGTGCCTAAAAGTGATGATGCGTTCACATAGTTCCTTTGTCCTCAGTAGCTCTTATTTGGGGCAAGTTTCCGCTTTATCACACTTGCTTTATGATTTTCTGTACATACATACTTTTATTCTTTTCTGAACCCCTTGAGAGTTAGTTGCAGATATCAAACCCCTTTATCCCTAAATATTTCAGTGTGCATTTCCTGCGAACAAGGACCTTCTGTAATATAACCACAGAACAGTATTCACAATTAGGTAGGAAGTTAACACAACACAAATAATAAATTATATTAATCAGTTAATACAATGCAGACCTTATCTACAGACTTTATTCAGAATTACTAGTTATCTTAATAATGTCCGTTATTTTAAAAAAGAGAAGAAAGGAGAAGAGAAAATACACATCTGGTGCAGGAGCATGCCTTGGATTGGACACAACAACTGTCGTGTTGAGTAGTATCCTTTAACAGTACAGGGGTTAGGTGTTTAAGATCTCAAAGAGGAAGTGAAATTGGGGTAGAAGAGAAAGGTTAGAAGCAGGTGTGATAATACACATGAAGAACAGAACATCCTTTTTTTGAGGTTTCAAAACTCTAACTGGGGGAGTGGTATTGCTTTTGGAAGAATTCTTAGAATTTCCCCCCAAACAGCCACCCTGGTAAAGCCTTCATTGATCTAGCAGTTGTGAGTGCCCCAAGTCCTCGCTTTAAAACCAGGTCGTGCACCTGGGCCCAGTGACCTCTTTGGTCCCCTACCCCCTAGAACTGCAGTTTGTGTCTACCTTGCCCTGGTTTCTAGGTTTTCCTTCTGATTTACCTTTTTGAGATTCTGACGAGAACCACTAATACATGAGCACAATGGAAGGTTTTCAAGAAAACTTTACCAGCGCCTGGAGAAAGCCCACAATGTAATGTGTTTGGATTGGCTTAAAATATCAGGAGTAGCTGGAATGGCTTGACATTCGGGGATTAGATATGGGCGTTCAGTCATGGACTGAAGGCTGCGTTCATCCAACACCTGGAAAAGACAGAGCTATGCGGGGCCACGAGGCCTCTGGGAGGGGGCCTGCTCCCAGCACCTATCATACCTAGTCCTAGCAACAGGATGTCACATGGTGTAACAAGGTAGTTATGGCTTCTTTTGTCAATGTGTCTTTGTCCTTTTTATTTAAATAGGTTAAACAGTGCACCAGTTGCGGGATATTCAGAGCATGTTGGAAATAAAACTACTATAAGGATGACTTATCCAGAGGGTGCACCACTGTCTGACCTTGAATATTTTTCCAATGACTTATTTGTTGCTGTTTTATTTAAGAGTGTTGACTTCACCTGGCTTCAAGCAATGGTAAAAAATGAAACCCTGGTAAGCACTAGAAATTCATCTATCAAATGCGCCTTAGTAAAAAGTCAAGGAGTCTGTAATTGTAATTACAGACTTTCATTTTTAAATACACATAGTGGAAGGCATACTTCCGTGTTGTCTTGCAAATGATAACCGCTCTTTGTGGAAACCCCTCGGATTTCCGTGTTGTGAATTGCTGTCAGAACCTGATTAAGAGTCACATGTGAAAACGGTGATCATTACTTAATGGGAATATCAAGTTTGGGACCAAAGTTGCTATTTCTGAGGCTCCTTGCCCACCTTATTCTTCAAACTTGAACTTGCATGGCTTTTGGCTAGTTCCACAAAGTAGATTGACTTCATTACTGAGGATATTCAAAAGAATATACATAAAATCACTAAGGAATATTCCCAAACAGATTCTCTGAAAATGGTTTGGTCAGTGGTCCCCCTGTTGGAATAAATTTACAGCAATATTCCAGCGGGGCAGACATGGAGGAGATGGACTTCACTTGGTCATATTCCTCTTGTCTGTCTTTACCATAATTGATCTCATTACTTTATAGTCCTACCCATTATACTCAGATAAATTTCAGAGGTCAACTGTCGAGGAGTATGTGCACATTTATATACACATGCACAAACTAGCGGTCTGTGAAGCTAATAGGACGTAGTATACTTTTCACATCAACTCCATGTGGTGGAGAATTTGTATCTCCAAAGTTTGACTTCATACAGGTTATTGTGGTCTTCAGGATTTTCTGTAGGGTACAAGTTTTAGTTGGAAGCGGAAGCACATATGGAAATGACTTACAGTCAGTTCCTGGGACTGGGAAATAGGGTGAGTGGAGAGAGGGTGCAGAGTGAGGGTCCCATCCAGTGGGGCTGTCACAGCACTGCATAACCTTGTATTGGACCTATTCGCTAGGTCTTCCCTGGACAAAATAATGGCTTTAGGTCCTAAGAAGGCTTACCATCTCAGGTCACTCCCTGAGGAATTTCTTCCTTAAACAAACAAGAGTTGGTTCTACAGTTCCTCTCTTTGTAAATTGGATCTTTTAGAGTTACTTTTTTGAGTTGAGGTGCTGGATGTGCATAGATCCTAGTGGCTTTGCTGCAGAATGCAGTGCACAAGGTGACATGGGTTCACGCCCAGGACCTTGGCCCGATTAGCTGGGAATGCTTTCTCACCCTCCACTGATAGGATAAATTTATTAAATATCCCTAATGATTGCTTTCTTTTCTTTCCTTAGCCATTTTGGGTGCGACTCTTCTTTTGGAAGCAGGTGGCAGAAAAAATTCCATTACAGCCAAAACATTTCAGGATTTTGAATCCAGTTATTATCAAAGAGACTGCCTTTGACATTCTTCAATACTCAGAGCCTCAGTCAAGGTTCTGGGGCCGAGATAAGGTATTGTTGCTACTGAAAGTTAACTGTCTTGTCTACGTTTGAGGGGAGATTTGTGTACAGTACTCGACTGTATACCCAGAAGCATGGCCAGAGGAGACACTCAGTCATTGATTAGACTCTCCATATGTATTTACCTCTGCAACTTGACTGCAGGGTTTCTCAATGTTTAATTGACCTTCTCCTGTGACTTTTCTCCTTAGTATCATATCATCAGCACATTAACACTTATGTCATTGAGATACCACTTAAGGTATTCTTACTCCAGGAATCCATATAACTGCAGGATACTGAAAGGCACTTTAGTGGTCTGAAAAGTTCTTCACATTCTAATTTTGTGGGCCACTCAGGTGAGAATTGATGTTTATCATCACTTTATAGGTGATGGTAAATAAAGCCAGCCCTCTAGAACAGCACTTTTCAGTTGATGCCTGGGTCCCACCCAGATATTCTGATCTAACTGATCTGTGTTATGGTCTGTACTTTGGGATTTTCAAAAATTCCCCTGGTGATTTTATTTTACAGCCTAATTTGAGAACCTTTTTGCTTTAGGCTGTTCATTGCAGTAGAGATTCTTTACCTGGAATTAGCACGTGCTGCCACGAGGGGGTGGGGTGGGGATGCCTTTATGACTTGTGGTTTCATGATTTGAATAACTAGACCTGTGTCTTTAAAACTTTTGAGAACTTTGTGAAAATCTTTCTTAAACAAAATCTATCACATATATGACAGAGTAAACAATCCCAAAATACCAAGAGCTTTTATTAAATCAAAAAGAAAAAGATGAGCCAATAAAAAACACACACAAAGGATAGGAGCAGGCATTTCACCTTAGAATAAATGTAAATAGACAAAGAATACATGATAAAATGTTCAACTTCACCAGTAATCAAATAAAAGCAAATTAAAGCCATAATGACATTTTTTGCCCACATTTTTAGCAAAGATTTAAAAGTTTGACAGTGTTTGGCAGGGATGTAGGTAGAATAAATTGATACTTTTTCTGGAGAATAGTTTGGCAATATAAATCAGTTTTAAATATGAATAGTTTCTGACCCAGCAATTTTACTCCAAAAATTTTATTGTAAGGAAATCAGAGAAATCTGCAAAGATGGGTATTCTAGAATGTTGACTATATAGCATTAATAGCAAAAAACTAAAATTAGCCTAAATGTTCACCATTATCGGATTGTTTAAGCAAATAATGATATAGTCAATGTAATATGAAGAAAACTTCATAGATATGAAAGCACCTCCACAATATATTAAGCAAGAAAATCAAAATACAGAACACTTATGCAATCCCATTTTTGTTTAAAAATAAAATGTGTGTGTGTGTATGTATATATTTATGCATAGAAAAAAAGCCTGGAAATACACACCAAACTGTGAAGAATGTCCTTCTAGGGCAATGGAGTCTGTAGAAGACTTTTACTTCCTACTGTATAATCCATTTATTTATTATTTGAATTATTTATTCTTATAATTGATAAAATGGCATTTTTCTTTTGGATAAAAACAGTAATGTGAAAGGGGACTTATGACGTTCAACTATGTTCCAATAAAAAAAAAAAATGAAGAAAGATTTTAAAAAGGAGGTGGTGGGGGGGTGGCTTATGATGTGAAATTGCAGTGTCAGAAAATTCCACATCTTCATGCCCTTCCAGCATTTGGAGAAGTCTGTTGTGTGATTGTAGGGGGCACATGTATAGGTCACACGCTTTGAAGAGTTTTTAATCATTAGTGAGTTCTCCCAATACTCATAGGAACAGTTGATCTCACACACTCCTTCCACACACATTTATTGAGTATTCCATATGTGCTGGGTGCCAAGTGAGTCCCTGGGGATTCTCAGGGATATGTGTGTGGGGATGGTGGAACAGTGCCTTAGCATCCTACAGCTAAACAGGAGCAAAGCTTCCTTTGCATTAATTTCTCTCGGTTTCTGTTCCAACCATGCAGAATGACTGTTGAATTTCTTTTTAACAAGTGGGGTTGTCTTTGAGAGATAGGTGCAGCACACTGAGGATCGAGAAGCAGTTTTTCATGAATGACTGGTTCACTCCATCTTCCCTAATCCCACCTAAATCTATGGACTCTGGAGTATCCACTGTTGTTCCAATTTACAGAAAAGGAAAGTCATTTATGGAAGCCACACACTCGACTAAGATGAATGAACAGAAGGTACATTTGCACATGAAAAACTACACAAAAGAATATTAATTAGTAGATCAGCAGCAGCCTTCAGAGAAGGCTTAGTCAGCAGCAGGTTTTCTGTGTTCCTCCCTGTCCTGTGTACTATCTTTACCCAAGACAGGGATGGAGATCCAGAAGGCACGATGCCACATGTGCATGTTCCAGGAGGCATGGCAAGACACCAGCCACAAGGAGGGAGTGGAGACACAGAATCTGGAAGGGTTTGGGCACTGGGCATTCTAGGCCAAAGACAGTAGGATACATTTTAAAAGGAACAAATGTAAAAGTCCTTAATTCAGGTATAAAAATGTACTTGCCTAAACAGGGTGGAAAGAAACTGGTTTAGCACTGTGCATATGAAAATGGGCTGGAAGTGTTATTTGCCAGAAAAGCAGAGGGAGACCTTATGTGGGACATACCTGCAGGTCAGGGTGAAGGCACTCTTCACCACTGGGAACCAAGGATCCTCTGTTCTCAGGCAGAGCCTGTCCCACAGGAAGGGACAGACTCCAGAGACTATGCCCTGGGAGGGACTGTGGAAGGTCCTACGGCCACTTATTCCAAAGCAGACCTCGTAGACATCTGTCATTCCAGAGAGGAAATAAGCTTGTTTGTGATTCTGGACATCACATGTAGGACCAGTGGGTAGAAGTTTTAGAAAGAACACCTTTTAGCTTGGTAGAAGAATTGGCAGGCTGCCTCTTGAGCGTGTGATAGAAGTATTCACATCACAGACCGTGTTTTAGTCTAGATTGCTGACTTGCATGGAGAGTTAGACTTTAAAATTCCGTGATAGATAAAATTATGCAGTGTAGAAAACTGCAGCCCACCATGCAGGTTTTTTGAGTCTGCTAGCATGCATGGTCCCTGCAAAGCAGTGACTGCGCTGAGACTTGTTTCTTTTCCCTTTTACAGAATGTCCCTACAATCGGCGTCACTGCTGTTGTCTTAGCCACTCATCTGTGTGATGAGGTCAGTTTGGCAGGTTTTGGGTATGACCTCAATCAACCCAGAACCCCTTTGCACTACTTTGACAATCAGTGCATGGCCGCCATGAACTTGCAGACCATGCATAATGTGACAACGGAGACCAAGTTCCTCCTCAAGCTGGTCAAAGAGGGCGTGGTGAAGGATCTCAGTGGCGGCATCCATTGTGAATTTTGAACACAGAAAACCTCATCTGGAAATGCAGCTCTGACTCTGAGGGCTGTATTTTAACAGCCTTCTTGATGCATTTCATCCTGCAGATACTTTGAAGTGCAGCTGGTGTTTTAAACTTTTAATTTAAAAACAAAAACCATTTAACTCTTCCCACTTTTTTCTTCCTGTTTATTCGAGGTCAGTGTTTTTGCACAACATTTTGGACATTAATTTTAAGAACTGAATTGGAAAGACTTTCAAGGAGAATTGTATGTAATGATTTATTGAATCTTTAGAAAGTCATTTAATTTGTAAAAACTCTGTGTATACTGCACATCCTGTGCCAGGTAGTGAAGTAGAGGGACAGAGGAGGTCGCTCCTTTGACGATGGCTTTGAATGCCTGATGCTGGTCTTTGCTACTGTGTTTGGTGGGACTGATGGAGGAGGCACTTTCAGCACGTCGCCCAGCAGCTAAGCCACTGGTACTAGTTCAGCGGTACAGCAGCCTGACGCCTGAGCCGGTTCACGGGGCCCCTCTCTGTTGGTCTGTCCTGAGCTGAAAGACTCACAGGAATCTACCAAGGGAGCTGTCTTGGAGGCTCCTGATCAGAGAGGGACACAAGACATTCTTTGTCCTCTGAGTACTGTAAAGCCACCATAGGCTGCAGAAACCATGTCTTCCCAGCAGTTATGATAACTCTTAAATTTCTTGAGAATTTTTTACTGCCCTTCTAAAGCACTTAAGAGTTATAAGCTGTTCCAGTGTCTGTCTGAGGTGGCTTATAAAAATGAGGACAAAACCTCTATTATCCAGAATCATGGGGCCGGGGGGGCGGGGGAGGAATAAACCCTTTCCGGGAATAATCACGTTTTCTGAAACACTGAAATAAAATCCCCCCAGTGTTAGAAATTGCCTATTTAGAAAAAGAAAAAAAAAAGTTTTTTGAATGCCTACCTGGCAGCATATGCCAGGTGATGTGTTGGTCAAAAAAAATAAAAGCTTTTGAGGAGCCTCACAGTCTGGTTAATTTGTGTTCTCATTTGTTTATTTGTTTATTTTAAGAAAATGAGTTTGTATGTCTACCAGGGATGTCCGTCTTGGGTGCTGCTGCTGGGCAGAGACCTCATTGTGAATGCCAGTAGTGAGGGACAGAATAGGGTGCCTTGTCCTGCAAGGTCTTCATTCCAGACAGCGGCAAGCTCTTCTGGGAAGATGGTGTCGGCGGCTTCCTTTCCAAGGACAGGCTCGCTCTAGCTTCTGTCTGTTCATTGCTCTAGTCTCTGATGGCAGATCTGCCGCTGTGCTGCTCACACCCTGCCCCGTCCCTGCGCCGGTGTCTCTGCTCTCCAGCTCTGTTGCTGCCGCCGCTGCTACTGCCACCTCCCTCGGTTCTCGTTTCCCTTCGCCACTCATGCAGCCCTGGAGCAGCCTTGAGCCCAGCCCATTCTAATGTCTTCCCCACGTGCTGCCACCTGTGTGTATGCAGGGCAAAGCACCAGGTCATACATTCAGAGCAGGGTCCCTTCGACCACCACAGCCCTGGGGTCCAGCTCAGAGTGGCCAGGAGAGCAAGTAGTATTTCTCTGGTTTTGTATCTTCTCTTAAAATGTTGGGTGGGTTTTGACACTATTTATTTAAGAGATAGTGCACTTTACTTTTTTTTTGTTGTTCTGGCAGCTGGCCAGTGTGTGGGGGGGATCTGAACCCTTGACTTTGGTGTTATCAGCACCAGGCCCAGCCAAGTGAGCTAACTGACCAGCCCTGTTTATTTAAGAGTAAATGTTTCAAAATTCTCACCAGTTAAATGACTCCTATTTGAAGATTGAGTCTTGGGAAGATGGGCCACAGCTGCCCTGCAGCTCAGGTGGGGCCAGGCTCACATCACCCCACTCTACCTTGCCAGGATGCTGGGACATGTGGCGCTCAGCACCCCACACTGGGTCACCTTTCAGCAGCTGTCAGGCCTGGTCCTGTCCCCACCCTGCCTCTGTACGTCTTTCTTGCATCCTTATCTTGCTCTGCTTGCACATCTCAACTTTTACTTACTCACCCTAAAGGAATAAAAAGGCATGCTTTTCTTAGGTGTGTTTTTATGGAGTCCACCAGCCAGCAGGAGTTGGCTCTAGATCATCCTCCAGAATGTTTAACACTTTGGCATTTATATGTTGGAAATTTCTTCTGTGCTTCAGAGTTGCTGCCCCTGTATCCCACCCCACCCACACCTGCTTTTCTGGGAACAGACCTTCTCTAGGCCTCCGGTGTCCTGAGATTGGTCTCCAGTCACTGACATTTCACTGCCACTGCAGCAGCTTTACAGAGCGTTCTAGGTACACACCCCCCATGTAGGTGGCGTCAGTGGTTTTGGGGCAGCTTGGAAGACTTACACATGGTCTAAATTTTAATGTACATCTGGAACACTGAGCCACAGAAAATTTCAGTGAGTTTTAGTTTTTTGTATTTTTCTACAGAGACCACATTCTCTCCAAGAACCCAGGCTGGCCTTACAAAAACACTTTGGGGACTGGGATGAGTATATCTAAAACATGAGCATCTCATGTTTTTAGATACACTACACTGGGATCTTGTACAACAACGTATGTATTCTAGGTATCCCCTTGCTTTCTTCATTGGTCATTTTTGTGTCACATGCTGGTTTTTTCATTTCCTAAGGACGTATGAGGTTACTTCCAAAAGTCCGTGGAAAAATGGAATTAAAAGTTCCATGAACTTTTCGAAGACTTGTATTAATAAGCATTGGCAATGTCTATTTCCACAAAATGTGGGGGGGATCTCATCATTTGTTGGGCTGATTAGTTAAAATAAGTTGTCAGACTAGTTTTTGGTGACTGTTTGGGTTGAACAATGGATGACCTCTTGGTCACAATGGTTTGTGTGGTGGATATGGCCTTAGTTATAATAGAAAAAAAAAAAAAGCCATGGTCACAAGGTAGTCTAGATTATTAGAGGTTTCTAGAACCAAGGACCACTTTGTTTTGGTTGCATTCTAACCCTAGCATTTTGGGAGCTCACTAGATATAAAAGAAGTTGTAGAAATTGCCTATTTACTGACTCACCCTTTTAGACCAGCATTGTAGGAAGATTAAGGAATGGCCTCATACCCTCTACCTTGTCAGGCTTACAGCATCCAAGTGTGGGCTATTTTTCCTCCTTTCTTTGGGACTCTTCAGTAAGTTTATTGAGCATTTAGTACACTTGTGTACAGCAAGCAAGAACTGTGGGACACTGGGGCCTTCCTTTCACACACAGTGACCAAACGCTTCCCTCAAACAGGACCCTGTGCTTTCTGCCTGTGGGACCAGTGTCCTCTACTCAGGCACTGAACGCACCCAAATGACCACACACTCGGCTCTCAGATCAGAGGGAAGCAGATTCCAGCACATCAAAGCACCCCTGAAAACACATCTCACTGCCTGCCCCTTCCTCTGGAGGGTGAGACACCCTGGCCCAACCTTCAACACTTTATTCTGTCCTGTCCTGCTTTTGAATGTCATTTTACACAGCGTGGATCTGTATTCACAAAGCAAGGTATTTATCTGGGTTGGGGTAACCTTCACCTACAACCAACACTCAGTATAAGTCGACTAAATTGAGAAGGAGGACTATTTATTAAACATATACACAAATTTTATTGACTAAAAATTAATGTTCCCCAAAATGAAATTGCAGTCTTAGTAGTTTAGCTTTCATTATCTGAACGATTCTATTTGACTAATTCCCAATATTAAATTTCAACCCATGTAACAGAGAAGAACATCCATGTTTGTATGATATGGTGCAACAAATATGGAATTTATTTGTAGCTTTTTAAAAAGCAAATTTTTCCAATGAGTTGTGTCAGTAAACCATGTAGGAAGGAAGACAAGTTTGCAGATTTTCTTCTGTCTGAAAAAAGTGAGATCAAGTTCTGCGTTAATGTCAGGCCGCCATTCAAGACTTGGCAGGTGCAGTAGCTACAGACTTTGTGTAGCTGGAAATGTAACAAAATGAATTTTCAGAAAGCGTAAGGAACCAACTAGTCAGATATTCATAGCAGCAGTACTAATAGCTGTATACTAAAAATGTGGAAGTTCTAAAAGAGCAGTATATTTTCACTTCATCCTGTCTTACCTGGCTTATATTTGAGTATCGAAGAAAATCAGTTCCAATAAAAATTGATATTAATGACAAGTTTATTTAAAATGTTAGGTCCCTGATGTAAAAGACCTCATAGATGGTCTAAATTACCTGTTACCAAACAGTGGTATGACCGTGATAGATGAATAAAGACAGGGGCAGGTACAGTGAGGGCCAGTTAAGGCCAATTAATAACAGTAATCAAATAAAAAAGTAGCTTCACATTTACTATCACTTATCATATATCAAGATATCCTATCAGATTAGTGCACTTGAGTGGGAAGAAATTGACTATCAGCCCTAAAGCAAGGAGAATTCAAGTGTACATGTGTAACTCAGTTATAAACTCTTCCATGACAGAATTTTGTACTTTATTCCATCTAAAGCACCTGTAACAAGGTCTTGCCTATTGTAGGCATTCAATAAATATGTTTTGGTTTTATTTGATTTCATATCTTTGATGGATCTTAAATTTGGCAGTTGACGATCTAAGACTGAGTATAAGAAGCTCTTGGGTCTAGAATCTGGGTTGAGGGAGTCTTTTATGTTAAGAGGAGTGGAATAGAGGTAACTGAAGCAATCAGTGAGCACAGTCACTTTTTCTATACGTGATCGCCCTAGTAATTTAAATTACATTTTTAAAAAATGTGTCAGAAGCTGAATAGGCCCATTTAATGGCTATATACATAGCCATACATTTTGGAAAAACAACTTACTGCTGAAGCTTACAGAATAGGTGTGCACCTTACCTTTTCAAAGGCCTGCCAAGGTGTATCGAAGTGTGGGGTGGAGTTTCAGACTCTTAACAGGGAAGCTCCTGAGTCAGAGACTCTTTTGTATTCAAGACAGTTGTGAGTTAGTTACATGGAACTTGGAAACCAAGATAGTATATACCTCTATTGTACCACAGATTTGTCTGCCCTTTTTTTTTTTTTTTTTTTTGGCCATCTACTGTTTGCTTGATAAAGATTATTCTTAAATGATGGTAATTACTAAAGATCTGATCATTTTGAATTGTGCAGCCCTGTCTTTAAAATAATGGTGGACCAAAGACCTCTTGACTATGGGGTTTTGTTTTGGAACTGCTTGCTCTGATAGTATGACAAGCGAGTGAGCTTCAAAATCTTCACACACACAGTCTTTGTCTGTTAGGGCTGCTATAACAACATGCCATAGGCTGGGTGGCTTATAAACAACAGAAATTTATTTCTCACAGTTCTGGAGGCTGGGAAGTCCACGATCAAGGTGCTGGCAGATTCACCGTCTGGTGAGCGTCCACTTCCTGGTTCATAGATGGTCATCTTTTCTCTATGTCCTCACATGGTAGAAGGGACATAGGAGCCCTCTGGGGACTCTTTTATACAGGCACTAATCCCACTTATGAGGTCTTCACCCTCATGACCTAATCACCCCCCAAAGACCTCCACCTCCTAATCCCATCATATTGGTGATTAGTTTCAACATAAGAATTTGGGGTGGGGGACAAACATTCAGACCACAACCCCCTCCCCCCCGCCACCAACGCACACACACACTCCAGACAAGCAAAACTGTAGACTCTAGCCTGAACCAAAAGTCTTCCTCAAGCAAAAGGCTGAGTGGAATGTCATATCAGTGGCCTTTCCCTCCCCATCTGTTGCCTGTGGCTCATCTATGTCACTTTTGTCTGCAAATTTGGCCTAAATTTAAGAATACAGTGTGCACTGTGATCCCAGGGAAGTTAGCTAATGAGAGGTCAGAAAGGACAGACCCTCTGTGCTCTTGCTAAACTCTCCAACTTTTCCGACATGGCCACTATTAGTCCCACAGTAGACTGACAGGGAATGGAGAGACACCTGGTCCAAACTCCTGCTTCGCAGACGAGCATCTCCTTTCGGGTTCATGCACATTAACATGGGACCTGTCATCTGGAAATTGTCACCAGCCTCAGTTCCAACTGCACTGCCCAGCTAGCAGGTCAGATGTCCTGATCTTGACTTGGGACAATATGACCACTGTACTCATTGCTTCATACACTTGTTCCTAGTGATTATTTTATGTTTTTCAAAGAGTTTATCTCAGGACATTTGGAGTCATTTTCACAAGGGGCCCTTCTGACCACTTCCATCTCAGCCTGAAGCTACTTCAAAGGGTCTCCAGAATTTTCCCCAGACCTCTCCATAGAGAGCCAGTCTAGATTTTCTTTCCTCTCCCTCCCCTCTGCCCGCTCCCCTCCTTTGCTCACTTCCTGCACTGTTCATTGTTCTAGATTTCCCCCAGACAGAAGGAACCCTCTGTCTTCAGGAAGTGGGCAAGTTTGGGCTGATGATTTTGAGGAGATTCTGGCAGGGAGCAAGGAGAGAGATTTAAAAGACCACAGCCTTGTTCCTTTTTGTCAGAGTTGAAACTTCCTGCAGAAATCAAAGACTGTCTAATTTTTATTGTGCAATTTTGAATACTTTTGGAAAAAGACGATAAGATTTTAAATATTATTTAATGTTGAAATATGAGAAAGAAAAAGGCTTATTTAGATCACTTTTCATTCCTTTAGGCTTTTTGAAGTCTCCATATGGATAAAGAGACAGGTGTTTTCTTTTCCGTAACACACTTGCGTCTAAGCAGCCCTGAGGCTGTCCTGCCAATGCACTGGGGACACCCAAAACTTCTGTTAACACCCACCGATGCAACTTGTTGCAAGAGAGCAGGGAGAGGGAAATGTTTTGAAGTGTTTGTCCTGCGGGCCAACAACCCAAAGTTGGTGTGTCCACAAGAATGGCATGGCTGGTGCTTGTCACCCCTCAGCTCTGTGGGTCCCTCCATGGTGTTGTCATTGTCTGCCTCAGGGGTCTGTTATTAGCCCCAATGCTGGGAGAGGGCCCTGTTGAGACCTATCTACTAAAGATGCACCCCCACATTTTCAAAAACTTGGAACTGAAATTGAACCCAGTGGTTGCTTTATTTTCACACACACTAAAATATACCAGGTCCTGGAACTCGGAAACGAGACTGACTGGGGGCCCTTACAGGACGCTCAGCCCTGCTGCTCTGGCTGACCACCCGGCAGACGGTTCTGTTCTGAACACCATTTGTTCAGACTCTGGAAACAGTTGAAGCTCTGCCCACAGTTCCAGATGGATCCTCCTGGCTGTATCTCAGTACCCAGCAGGGCTGTCCTAGGGATTTGCCTCGTGGCTCCTGGTGCCAGCTGCCATCCTGCTTGGCCATCGTGGCCCCCTTCAGTCCCCATGGCCTTCAGAGAGCCATGGCTGACGCTGATGACGTGCTGCAAACAAGATGAACCCTGTCCTACCGTTCTAGAGTTTCAGTCTAGAGAGCAAAAGATGCCAAAAAGTAAACATGACAAAGGTAGGTGGTGGCACAAAGGGGAAGCATGCCACGGGAGCGTGGCATGGATGTCAGCCAGTCTAACCCCAGACCAAATGGCAGCGACAGGGGCATGGGAGGAGGGTGGGCAGAGTTCGGCAGCATTTGCTGAGGGGTGGAGGTGAGACTGCACGACATGCCTTGTCCTCAAACCAGAAAGGTAAGTGTATACTCAGGGTGCGGCTTCTGTGAGGGACCAAGCCCCTGGCCGGGCTGAGGGGATGAACGTCAGGGAAAGGGCAGTTTGGAGCCACTGGGGGTGGTAATGGGAGAGCAACTCGATCCAACTTACACTGAAAACATTCTTGCAGCTGTGGGTGGAAGGAGAATAGGGGTGGGAGCCAGAAGCAGAGGGAAAACCCAGGAAGGTGATTTCACCGTGGGCAACACTGAAAAGGGGGCCTCACGGTCCTCCGGGCTGCCTTCTGACCTGGGATTCTGCCAGTCACTTTTCTAGATCCATCTCTGGGGGTGGCTGGAGAGAGAGCCTGAGACAGAAGCCAAGAGGTGAGGAGGCAGCCCTACCTCTGCCAAGATACCCCGATGTGCTTCAGGACAAGTCACAGCCCTTCTCCGGGCTTCTCACCTGTTATACAAGGCATTGGCAGCCCCAGCTCACGTGGACTTCCTTGAATGAAAAGAAAACCACCTTTTAGAAAAGGATTCCTGGGCCAACCCCGTGGCTCACTCGGGAGAGTGCGGTGCTGGGAGCGCAGTGGCACTCTCACCGTGGGTTTGGATCCTATATAGGGATGACCAGTCTGAGCGTGGTGCGGGTGACACCAAGCCAAGGGTTGCGTTCCCCTTACCGGTCACAAAAAAGACAAAAAAAAAAAAAAAAAAAAAGATTCCTCATATGAGGGAAATCAGGGGTATTTGTCTTTCTGTGCCGGGCTTAACATAATGGTCTCCAGTTCCATCCATGTTCCTGCAAATGACAGGATTTCATTTTTTGATAGCTGGATAATTTCCATTGTGTATATATATCACATTTTTAAAAATCCATTAAAAAAATAAGTGGTTGTCATAGAAGTAGAGAGTAGAATAATGGCTACCAGAGGTTGGGAAGGGCGGAGGGAGGGAAGAGGAGAATTGATGAGTACAAAGTTACAGGTAGACAGGAAGAGTAAGTTCTGGTGTTCTAGACTGACTATAGCTAATAACATTATTTTGTATATTTCTAAGTAGCTTGAGGATCTTGAACATAATCACCACAATGAAAAGATAAATGTTTAGATGGATATCTACCCCATCTACCCTAAGTGAATAATTGTACAATATGTACATGTATTGAAACAACACACTGTGCCCAACAAAGATATACAATTAAAAATAATTAAAAGAAAACCATCAGAGTAAAAGGATTGGCTGTTGGAATGGTCCACAGCGCCACCTAGTGTTCTGAGGCTGTGTGCACAGCTCTCCACACTGGGCTTCTGGGTCTCACCCATCCTTCTGCAGGGTCCCAGCCTGCTGGCTCTCAGGCCCTCCAGCTGCTGGAGCCCTTCTCTCCTTCTTGCACTATCTGGATCTTCTCCTCCTTCTCTAACCACTTCTACTCAGGCTCCCCCTTCCCCTTGATCCTCTTTTATTCTCCCCTTCTCTCTGTAATCTCATCTTAGGAGATCATCCACTCTCATGGGTCGAACTACCCCCTTTGATACTGCCTTTTTTCCTCCCTACCCAGGTCTGCAGTGGGGCCTCCCCTTAAGTCTGCAAAGCCCCAGCTTAGCATGTCCATCTCCTTCAGGAATTTCCTCCTCCCTGGTTAGCCTGGACCTCAGACTCCAAACGTAGACAATGCTGTGCCTTACCCCATACCTGACACAGTTCTTCCACTGAAGAACTCAACAAAAAGGCTGCGGTTAATGGGTTTTCACTTAGTGGTGAAATACTAGATGCTTTTCCTCAAAGACCAGAAACAAAACAAGGATGTCTGTTCTCACAACTTCTATTTGACATTGTATTAGAGAGTCTAGCCAGGGTGACTAGGCAAGAAAATGAGACAAAGCTATCAAAACTGGAAAGGAAGAGTACAGCTGTCTCTGTTTGCAGATAACATGACCTTGTACATAGGAAATCCTTAGTAATCCACTAAAAATGATTAAACTAATAAATGAGTTCAACAAGTTTTCAGGATACAAGATCAATCTGCAAAAATCAGTTGTATTCTGAGCAAATCAAAAGGGAAATTAAGAAAACTTCCATTTACAATAGTATCAGAAAGAATAAAATACTTATGGCTACATTTAACAAAAGAAGTACAAAACGTATACTCTGAAAACTACAGAACATTGTTGAAAAATTAAAGATCTAAATAAATGGAAAGATATTCCATGTTCATAGATCAAAAAACTTAAAATTGTTAAGATGGCAACACTCCAAAATTGATCTACAGATTCACTGCAATCCCTATCAAAATTCCAGCTACCTGTTTTGCAGTAATGGACAAGCTGCTCCTAAAACATATATGGAAATGCAAAAAAACACAAATAGCCAACACAATCTTGAAAAAGAAAAAGTTGGAGGATTCACACTTCCTGATTCGAAACCCATTACAGTAACAGTAATCAAAACAGTGTGGTGCTGGCAGAAAGATAGATATATACACCAATGGAATAAAATTGAGTGTTCCGAAATAAATCCACACAGCTATGGCCCATTGATTTCCAGCAAGGATGGCAAGTTCATTCCATGGGGAAAGAATAGTCTCCTCAACAAATGGTGCTGGGACAACTGAATTTCCACATGCAAAAGAATAAAGTTGGACCCCCTCTCACATTGTATACAAAAACTAACTCAAAATGGATCAATGACCTATATATAAAAGCTAAAACTATAAAACTCATAGAAAAAGAACACAGAATAAATCTTCATGGTCTTGGATTTGGCATTGTACTCAGATATGATACCAAAAGCATGATCAAAAGAAAAAATAGACAAACTAGCCATCATAATTAAAAACTTTTCTGCTTCAAAGCATACCATCAAGAAAGTAAAAAGACCACCCAGAATGAGAGGGAATTTTTGCAAATTATATATTTGATAAGGAACTTGTATATAGAATATATAAAGAACAATTACATCTCAATCATAAAAAGACAAACAGCCCAATTTAAAAATGGGCAAAAGATCTAAATAGATACTTCTCCAAAGAAGATATACTAATGACCAATAAGCACATGAAGAGATATTCAATATCATTAGTCATGAGAGATGCAAATCAAAACCACAATGAGATGACACTTCACACCCACTACGATGGCTTTAATAAAAAAGAAGAAGTGTTAACAAAGACATGGACATATGGGAACCCCCTTACACTACCGTTGAGAGGAATGTGAAATGGTGCTGTCACTTTGGAAAACAGTCTGGCAGCTCCTCAAAGGGTTAGACATAGAGTTACCAAATGACTCAGCAATTCCACTCCTAGGCCTATACCCAAGAGAAATAAAAACATATGTCCATGCAAACACTTGTACACAAATTTTCATAGTAGCATTATTCATAATAGCCAAAAACGCCTCAAAGGGTTAGACATAGAGTTACCAAATGACTCAGCAATTCCACTCCTAGGCCTATACCTAAGAGAAATAAAAACATATGTCCATGCAAACACTTGTACACAAATTTTCATAGTAGCATTATTCATAATAGCCAAAAACGTGGAAACAACCCAAAGGTCCATAAACTGATGAATGGATAAATAAAATGTGGTATGTCCATACATAGAATATTATTTGGCCATAAAAAGGAATGAAGTACTGATACAACATGGACAAACCTTGAAGACATTATGCAAAGTGAAAGAAGGACCATATATTGTATGATTCAATTTACATAAAATGTCTGTAATAGGTAAATCTGTACAGACTAAAAGGAGATTAATAGTTTCCTACGGCTGGGGGAGACAGGGGAATTGGAGAGTGATAGCTAAAGGGTAATGGGGTTTGTTTGGGTTGTTTTAAATAATAAATATATTCTATAATTAATTGTAGTGATGAATGCACAACTCTGTGAGCACCCTAAAAACCATTGAATTGTACACTGTAAATGGATGAATTGTATGGGATATAAATCATATCTCAATAAAGCTGTTTAAAAATATTGTTCAAGTTTTCTTCATCCTCTGAAGACACTAAAGCTGTGGACTCTGTGGCCTCTGCAGAACCCAGGACATCTCTTTGTGGCCATTTAGGCACTGCAGGTCAGGCATCAATGCTATTCACCCTCCTTTGCACCCAGTTGTAACCAACCTCCCTGTCACACACCCCAACCCACACCCAGGATGGATCCAGCCATCCTTTCTGCTGCCTGGACCAGACTCCACTTTCAACAAGCTTCTTGGAACCTCAAAGATTACAGTTAATCCTGCAGCTGCCATAGCCCGATACTGCCCAGCTGCCTGTGGAAGTCGTTGGAAATGTCCTCCAATCTGGCCAGATGTTGCTTCTCACTCTGAGGCTGGGTGGACACTCACCTGCAGACTCAAAGAAGTGCAAAAGGTCAGTGGAGGTAACATCATCTCCTGACCCAAAGACAAATCCATGCAGCTGCCTATGTGGGGCCCCCTGAGGCCAGACTCTGATGTCTTTTCAGGACCACGCAATGAGCCACATTTCCACTCCCTGCTTTCCTGGCTACAAAAAGCAGGCTGCTGAATGGGAACGGAGGCCGGCTGGCTCTCTCTTGGCTGTCTGTGCCCTGGAGGCTGCCTCACTGGGTCCCTATGACCACAGAGCTTCCTTCTCGTGTGTCCTAGAGCCTAGACACAGAGGAAGAGAGAGGTTTGAAAAGGACAGCTACGCACAGGGAGAGTGACCAGCTCTGCCTAAAGTGGGATCAACAGCAGAAGTAAATTTGCCTGAAGTCAGTGGAGCTTAATTAAGCTCCAGGGCTCTTGCGTGTACTGGCTCTTTCCAGTTCCACTGTGGTCTGAAACCATATTTTGTATGGTTTCTATTCTTTTACGTTTGTTAAGGTGCGTTTCACTGCCCAGAATGTGGTCTATCTTGATGTCTTAGTCTGCTCAGGTTGATATAACAAAATACCATAAACAACAGAAATTTCTTTTCTCATAGTTCTGGAGACTGGAAGTCCAAGATCAGCAAAGTTGGTGTCTCGTGAGGGCTCTCCCCTTGGGTGGCAGATGGCTGCCTTCTTGCTTTGTGCTCATGAGACCTCTTCTTTATGCACAGGCACACACGATGGCAGGGGGGAGAGGAGAAAGCTCTCTGGTATCTCAGGACACTGATATTAGTCTTATTAATCTAATAAGATCAGTGTCCTTATGACTTCATTTAACCTTAATTACTTCCTTAGAGGCCCCATCTCCAAATACACCCACATAAATGAATTTAAGAGGGACACAAACATTCAGCACATAACATTTGGTGAATGCTCCATGTGAACTTGAGTAGAATGTGTATTCTTGCTATTGCTGGATGAAATGTCAATGAGATCCAGACAATTGATGGTGCTGTTTGGTTCAACTATGTAATAACTGATTTTCTGCCTCCTGGATCTGTCAATTACTGATAGAGCGCTGGATGAAATGTCAATGAGATCCAGACAATTGATGGTGCTGTTTGGTTCAACTATGTAATGACTGATTTTCTGCCTCCTGGATCTGTCAATTACTGATAGAGGGGTATTGGCCTCTCCAAATATAAAAGTGGATTTGTCTATTTTTTTGTTGCATTCTGTCAGTTTTGGCCTCACACAGTCTGACGCTCTGTTGCTAGGTGCCTGCATGTTAGGGACTGTCATGTTTTCTTGGAGTATTGACCCCTTTATCGTGATGTATTACTCCTCCTTATCCCTGATGATTTTCCTTGTTCTGAAATCTGCTTTGTCTGAAACTAATATAACTACTTGACCTTTCTTTTCATTCAGATCAGCATAGTCTTTCTCCATCCCTTTACATTTAATCTGTCTGTGTCTTTAGGTTCCTCATCAACACGTTGTTGGGGTCTTGCTTTGTTTTATCCACTCTCGCAGTCTCTTTTAATGGGTATATTTAGACCACTAACATGTAGAGATTATGGACACGGTTGGATTAGCATCTGCTGCATTTGTAACTGTCTTCTGTTTGTTGCACTTCTTTATTTCTTTTATCTTTCTCTCTCTTTTTGCCTGGTCTGGTTTCAATTGAGCATTTTACATGATTCCATTTTCTCTCCTCTTTAAGCTTATCAATTATACTTCTTCAAATTTTTTGTTAGTTGCCCTCACGTTTTCAGTACACATTTACAACTAGTCTAAGTCCACTTCTAACAGACTATTCCCAATCCCCCCCGTCCCCGGTGTCCCTGCTGCCCCTCAGTTCACTCGTCCGTGTGCTATAACCACTCAGCACACGGGTGCTCCTACACCTTTGAACAAAGGGGAATCTATTAAATTAATTAAAAATAAGAAAAATGAAATATTTTATTTTACCTTCATTTATTCCTTCTCTGGAACTCCTCTTTTTTTTTAAAAGATCTGAATTCATGGACTTTATTATTTTCCTTTTGTCTGAAATTTTTCTTCTAACATTTCTTGCAAGGCAGATCTACCAGCTGCAATACTCTCAGACTCTGAGAAAATCTTACTCTTCCTTCGTATTTGAAGGATAATTTCACGCTATAAAGAATTCCAGTGGTGGGTTTTCTTCTTTCAGCACTTTTAGTATTTTGCTTCAGTCTTCTCACTTGCACGAATTCCGATGTGAAGTCTGATGTCACTCTGACCCTTTTCCTCTGTAGGTCATGTGTTTCCCCACCTCCCAGTTCCTTTCAAGACTTTATCTCTTTATTTTTGATTTTCTGTGGTTTGAATATGATAAGCCTAGGTGTAGCTTTTTTGGTATGTATCCCGCTTGGTGTTATCTGAGCTTCTTGTATCTTTGATTTGGTTTCTGTCATTAATTTTGGGAAATTCCGAGCCATTATCCTTCAAATATTTCTTCTGCTCCTTTCTCTCTTTCCTCTCCTTCTGCTAGTCCCATTACACGTACTTACACCCTTTGTAATTGCACCACAATTCTTGGATATCCTCTTCCATTTTTTTTTCTTATTCTTTTTTCTTTTTGCATTTCAGTTTGGGAGCTTTTTATTAAGGTATCTTCACATTCACTGATTCTTTCCTCAGCCACGTCTAGTCTACTGATGAGCTCAATCAAAGACCCTCTATTTCCGTTATGGTGATTTTCATTTCTATCATTTGATTATTTCTTAGAGTTTCCATCTCTCTGCTTACTTACCTCACCTGCCTGTTCTGGTATGTTGTCTTTTTCCATTACAGCCTGTGATGGTTAACTCTGTCAACTTGAGTGGGCCACAGGGTGTCCAGATTAAACATTATTTCTGGGTGTACGGGAGG
>NW_007730791.1:2061-3209 GCF_000696425.1 Galeopterus variegatus | reverse complement strand
TGTCAACTTGAGTGGGCCACAGGGTGTCCAGATTAAACATTATTTCTGGGTGTACGGGAGGGTGTTTCTGGGTGAGATTAGCATTTGAATCAGCAAAGTAGATTGCCTTCCCCAATGTGTTTGGGCATGATCCAATCCACTGAGAGCCTGAATAGAACAAAAGGTAAAGGAAGGGGGAATTCACCCTTTTTTACCTGGCTGGCTGCTTGAGATGGAGATCTTATCTCATCTTCTCCTGCCCTTGTGAGACAGAATAAGGCTGGGCCTGTGAACCAAACTGACTCCATTTTCCCTGTACAGGACATTTTGTTACTTTTCCACTCTTCAGTAATGAGACTCCCAGGGCACAGATTACCCCATGGCCCACCCTGATAAAATAAACTGAGATAAGAAGGCAGCAGATATTCACTGAGTTGCAAAACCCCTTCCCCAAGGCTTGTTAAAACATATCTGTTAGCTTTGTTTAGAACTTATTATTATCTACCCATTCTTTCTTTTCCTGTAATTGTAAAAATTAAGTTATACATTAACCTTAAGACCCTTTTAGGAGTTTCTGATGAACGCAACACTTCAAGGTGACCGTGACTTACAATGACCCTCCAGGGGTGATGATAATGAACAACACCACTGTCTTAGACTTACTGAGCAGGTTCAAGGACCACAGTCCCAACTGGGCATGCGTGCGTGACACAACCAGGTAGAACAGAATGGGCCACCTCCAGAGGCACAGAATGATGACACTGGCCTGCATCCCTTGCCCCCTTTTCCTTTAAAGGACGCTGAACAACTCCCTTGGGGGGCTAGCTTCTCTGTAGCTCCCTCCCTTATGCATGAGTCTATCTCCTCTTAATAAAGTGTTGCTTGCTTTACTGCTTGGGTGCATTGTTCAATTCTATGACTTTGGGACTAAAGAGCCTAATTTGGTAACACTTGGACTAGGATTTACATCACTGGCTCCCCTGGTTCACAGGCCTCCAGACTCAGACTGAATTACATCATGGTTTTTCCAGTGTGCAAATGGCAGATCATGGGACTTCTCAGCCTCCATAATTGCATGAGCCAACTCCTCATAATAAATAAATATTGTTTTTTTATTCCTCTGGAGAACACTGACTAATACAGAGCCCTTTACATATTAATCATAATTA
>NW_007730791.1:0-1005 GCF_000696425.1 Galeopterus variegatus | reverse complement strand
TTTTTTATTCCTCTGGAGAACACTGACTAATACAGAGCCCTTTACATATTAATCATAATTACTCGAATTTCCTAACTGATAATTCTAAAATTTGTGACATATATGAGTCTGATTCTGATGCTTGCTTTATCTCACCAGACTGTGTTTTTTCTTACCTTTTAGCACAACTTGTAATTTTTTGTTGAAAACTGGGTGTGATATATTGGTTTATGATTCCAGTACTTTCTGCTCTTGGTTTCAGTGTGATTCTCTGTATTTACCTGTCTCTCCAGTTTGGGAGGATGGTGAATTGCCCTGTGACTTCATTTCTCTGATAGGTCTATAAAAATTAGTTGATTTTCAGTTTGTTCAGTGGTTTTTGTTGTTGTTGTTTTTCTTGTTATTGTTGTTTATTTATTATTCAAAATCTTTTAACACTTAGTGGTACATATTTGTGGCGTACAGTGTGTTGTTTCAGTCCAGGCATATACTGCACAATGACTCACTTAGGGAGGACAGCATAGTTTTGTACCCGTTAGTCCACCACTTTTCCTCCTTCTCACCCCTACCCCCCTGCCCTCTGGTAACCATTATATTACTCGATTTCTATGAGAATCGCCTTTTTTTTTTTTTTTTAAGATTCCACATATGAGTGATATCATGTGGTATTTGTCTTTTTGTGCCTGACTTACTTCACTTAATGTGATGGTTTCCAGTTCCATCTATGTTGCTGCAAATAATAGGATATCATTTTTTTCTTTATAGCTGAGTAGTGTTCCATTATGCATATATACCAGTTGTTGTTTTTTTTTTTTTAATCCATTCATCTGTTGATGGACATTTAGGTTGTTTCCATCTCTTGGCTGTTGTGAACACAGCTGCAATGAGCATGGGAGTGCAGGTGTCTTTTTGATATATTGATTTCAGTTTCTTTGGGTATAGCTGGGTCATAAGGTAAGTCCAACCTTCATGCTGCCCCTGAAGCCAACTAGACACGACTCAGAAAAGAAGGACGTTGGTTGAATC
>NW_007730790.1:165536-180888 GCF_000696425.1 Galeopterus variegatus | reverse complement strand
CCTTCGGAGTTAGGGATAGAAACAAATATTGTGTGCTCTTATGATTAAGCTGTGTTATGGTGGGTTTTGACTTTTTTTTAACATTTTTTCTTTACCCCCTTACTTTGTAAGACTGGGGAGAGAATGCATACTGAGAAAATGAGTCTGTTTGTAATTCTGTCTGCCTGCTAGCTTCAAGTATGTGGTATGTTGTAAAATTTCCAGTGGTGAGAGACAGCACAATAAATGTACCTTATCTCTTAATGCTGAAGGCCATAACTGCATAGTGGGGTAATTCAAGAACTCTCTTGCCTTCACCAACTCAAGAGGTTGCTTTTCGATAGCAACTGGCTAATGAATTTTTAAAAGAGAAGAAAAATACTAGATTTCCCCTCTTTTGGGAAATAGATTTTAAATGGCTAAACTACTAGCCTTAGTCTAATAAAATCAACTACCACTTTTGTGAGTCTGATGGGCCATATTTTTATATGGCCCTTTACAGAATGGAATGTGTTGAATGGGATATAATGCCAGTGAGTTGAGTCAGCCTAGCAATTGAGGGACACTTTCTCTCAGCTATTATAAAACAGATCATGGCAAAAGATGGAATGACAGACGGGGTCAAACAGAAAGAGCTTCTGGGAAACAAGCTTACACACACACACACACAACACACACACACACACGCACACACACACACAGTCTGTCTCTCTCTCTCTGTCTTTTTTACATGCACAAAGCCTCCCAGCTAAGAGGTCACTTGGTTTGAGCTTTACTAGGATGGAGACTTTGTTGAATTCTTTCTGGTAATTGGGGAGTGGATGACATCCAAGCTCTGGACATTCCCAGCTCTCTCTTGAGGGTGCCACTTTCTCAAGATGGAAACTGTGACTGAAAAAAAATGAATAATACATGTTTCTGAGCTGCCTGTGTTCTCCCTGGGTCCGTGAGAGAAGGGACTAGACTCCTGAGCCTGCCTCAAACACAGCAGGCATCATTGGCTCAGATTTTAAAGAACTTGAAAGCAAGGCTTTGGCCAGAATTCTGAGACCCTAATCACTTTACCTTCCTCCAAATTACCCAACATACAGTAAACAACATTTGTGCAGAGATATGTATGTATTTAGTTCAGGTTGACTTGTGTCCTTATAAACTCTTACTCGAATGATTTGAACTTTTACGTGACTGTCTGGGATTTTTTTTTTCCAAAGCTACAAGCATGGCCACCTGTGGTATCAAGGTGTTGCAAAATGGTATATGTGTTGCTCTTCTTGTTTTAACCTACCTCGTTTTGTTTGTTTTTGTTTCACTGTTCATCACAGCAGTGTTATCTCCAGGAGACATATAGAGAGCTCAACTGGCAATCTCAGGTGTTTTCAATATTTTTAAAACAGAACAGTAGTTGACCAAATTGTTAATTGGGAAAAAAAATCCAATGACAAAAACTAATGTGGCTTGTTTCTGGAGAAAGTGATTATGGTAAACTGATCAAAAAAAAAAATCCATGATCCTACTGATTTTGCCTAAATTCATGAGCAGCTGATGTACTATTAATGAGAACGAAATACACATTAGGAAAATGGAGCCATTTCAATCTGGTGTTTTGGGCAAGGGGCGGGGGAAGAGAAGGGGAAATATTCTGGTTTCTAGATTAGATGATTATTATGCCCCTCTTGGAAAGGTGGTTGTCATTTGCATTTATTTTAAGCAGGTAACACACTGAAATGCAATTGAGGATTATCTTCAGGCAAACCCCAAGATGTCCTCTTCATGGTCCCGTTAGCTCTCAAAAGCAATGAAATCCTCCCGTTCTCATTTTTACTGCTGTGGTTGTGCTGCTGATCTATACTATCTTCACAAATTCCATGCAACAAATTCAGCAATAACTTTTTGGATTGAATTTAGCAACTACTGTGATTGGATGCTGACGTGGACAAAATATATTGATTTGGGTCTCATCTCCAAATGTGATTGCCACCAGCTCTTTATATTGCTGCTGTGGTATTTTAAACCAGAAGCTTCTTTAAATTATGTTGCAAACTGATCTTTGTTTTTATGTTTTGTTTTGTTTTTATTTCTAAGTGATAAGTTTGAAACACACAGCTTTAAATGATTTTTTTATTGTGGGATTTTGGGTACAGTTAAGAAATAAAAGGGAATCATTGTGTTTAAACATAAGGTAGCTTGTGAATGTATTTTTTAAAATCTAGATTCATTGAAACAAAAAAATCATAAGAAAACAATATTAACGCAGTCTTGTTTACAGTATGTACAGTGACATAACATAGAACATGAGCTTTTCTGGTGCCAACAATAAAACACAAACGTTAAACATCAAGCCATGCCTTTTATATTTTTGTACAAATATTTTACACTGAGACAAAGCGAAACCAAATTTAAACGCCCCCCCCACACACACACAAATTTGTGCTCCTTAAAAGATATCTAAAGAATTCCTTGAAGCTTTTATCTTCAAAAATACATTTCTCCCATTGGGACAGGCCCTAACCCTGACGTAGTAACGCTTAGGGAAGGTCATGCAGAATATATCAGAATGGTGTCCTTGTGGCTCCTACAAGTCCCAACTTTTTGGTTTGCTTCAACTTGGGGGAGGAGATGCTTTTCATCCATCTTAATAGCTTCTTAATAAAAATATCTTTGGTGTTAATTTCCCGGTAGGGGATTTTGTCTCTGGAAATTGGCTCATTTTATTTTTATTTTTATTTTTCTCACAAAGAAAAAACTGAGGAAACTGAGCCTTCCCCCCAAAGGAAGTTCCACTAGATCTGTCAGTCCTTGCTGCTCTAGACTGATAATCATCCAGTCAAATCCACTGAGCCTGTCCACTCCACAGTCTTGGTCTGGGGTCCTGCAGGTGACCATCATTCCAGGGTGGCAGTCAGGGATGTTGTAGCATGGATTCCTGCGTCCACTGTGTGGTAGGAATAGATGAGCGGTAAGATCCCTTCAAATAGAGTCCTCCCCACACCAGTTGCATTCAGACCATTATCATTGCACACAATATAAATGAAGGCAGCTTGTACTAAGTTCCATATAAAATCTAATGGCTCTATTTAGATAGATCTCATTCTTTTTCTTGGAGACTTTTACACAATGCTTCAAGAAGACCTAGAGCTATTTTTTTTCAACAGGGTAGATTAAGGTACGAGTGAAGTCTCACAAGGCTACTTGGACAGGGACTCCATTTCTCTAACACTTTGACATTGTTTTCTAAGATGTACTCCTAACATACCTTGCATCAAATACATGTTTTTAAAAATCATCTTAGTTTCTGGTTGTCAAGCCCTACTAACAATTTTCTGTCTGCTGTTGTGACTCATTGGTAATTGGTGTCTCTGGTCCCTCCTGCACAGTAGATTAGAGAGATGTGAAATTCAGGCCAGAACCATTTTGGTTTTGTCCATTGTGAGAAATGGAAGTGGCTAAAGTCTGACCTCACATTCCATGAAATTAAAAACAAAAAACAGAAAAATGCTTTCCCTACTATCATGTGTACCAGTTCTCATCATTGTAGTCTTGAAGCGTGGAAGAGCTCTTGTGTCAGTAGTGTGTGCTGTCTTTGAAAGTCTGCTTGAATAGACATCTCTTGCATTTGTGCTGATTGCTTTAAGATGTAAGATTTGCTACTTTATTTTTAAGAAAGAAGATATAGTTAATGATCAAACTTTAATTTTAACCTACTGCAGGAAAAATGAGAAAGTACACAACACACCGATGACAATTCTGTGTCACCCTATGCTCTGTATATTCCAAACCTCCTGCAATACTATGTTCTGACTATCTCAGCAATTTCTGTAAATTGTAACCTTCTAGTTCATTCAAAAATTTAAATCTCACCAAATCAAACAAAACATAACAAGCCGACCAACCAAAAGTGACCTCCCCTGAGACTACATGGTTACAACATAAGATCTAAAATCCAAAAGTCTAAATTTGATTTAATTTAGCTGCCAATATTTCTCATAAATGCCACTGCATTCTGGTCTTGGTCAGTATAGCGATATCAGGAACCCTAAAGAGAGCTGTCCTTTCATGGGTCTCAAATAAAATGGGTATAAACTGATCTATTTTCAGGTGCCTGAGCAAAGAAGAAAAACCTGTTGAGAATTTGCAGGTTCAAAACTGAAAATTTGCATATTTCTACTGTTGTTTTGATTCCCGTACTGTATCATTGTTCTGGGAATTTTCCCATACAAGACTAGAATATTCAACAATATACATAGCATTAAACAGTGTGAGATCATAACCCTGTGCTTTGAAATTTATTCTAGACTTGCCATTCCTGAAAGTGCCAGAATGCACCCAAAATAAAACCCCATAAAAGCAGTTTTTAAAACAAAATCCCCAGATAAGGTTTGAGCTATCTTAACTCCAGATCAAAATCTTGGACTCTGTTCCATGATGGCAAACATTTGGATGAAAATTTTAAAATATGGTTAAAAATAAAAGTGCTCTAAAATCTCCAGATTTCTGGCTGTATAGCTATCTTCAAATTCACTCACTCTTTGCATGATAGGGTTTGGTTTTGCTAGGTTATTTTTATCAGCACCAAGTTGCATTCATTGCATGCATGAGGCCGAGCAAATGCTGGTGGAAAGGTAAGTTTTCATTTCCAGCAATGGATCATTATTTGTACATAGCAAATATCCATGCCCCACTGCTCCTTTTTCTTCCCCCAGGGTAAGTGTTAAAGCTTAGTAATACTTACGATGGCTTGTTTAGGAAACCTCAGATATTACCCTGAATCAGAATTTCAAATGTTAGATGGCAAAAGAAAAGATGACAGCTTGGATGAATTTTAAAACGATGTTGTGAAACTATTTTTGTACGTTTTAGCTGTCTTACTTATAATGTTAACATAACTGACATAACTGTAGAAATATGCCAAATTTATAATATTAGAAGGGAAAACTGTCATTTTGCTGTGCCTACAATTGTTTACCTTTTTAAAATCTCCAGTTTTCAAAAGCGTTTTAACTTGTCAAAAATTTACTAGAACTGAATATAGTCTCACCTGTGTAAGGATAAAAAAAGAAAATCTTCCTGGCATATTTTCCAGTCTGAAACTTTTGATTACTTTGAGGTTTGTTTGCTGTTTTTTCCTGCTTACAAAAATTTCTTCAGAAAGTAATTTCTACAGTTGTTTTAAGCAGTAATTTAGAAGTGCTTTGATAGGTTCTAAGACAAGGTTTTCCCATACAGTTACTGCCATGCACTGGAATATGTTATTTTATGGTATCTCTGTCAAAATATGAATAATAAAACATGAACAGTGGGATGCCTGCTTGTTCTCATTGCCACTTCCAGACTCATCCCTCCTCCTGCTAACACCACTGTTCCATCAGCCTATGAAGTCCCTCCATTACCTTCACTCACTCCCTCATTGCTCAAGCCTTTTAGCTCTTGCCTCACTGTTGTTCTCTCCAACACCACCCTTTCTTAATTCTTGGGGATTTCAATATTCACTTAGACAATCCAACAAATATCCTGGCTTCTCGACTGCCTGATCTTGTCCAGCGAAACTTACCACTACCAATTACTACATTGGCTCCTTAGATGATAGCGGGCAATTCTACCCATTTGCTCTAGGTGGATCCCATCCAACCTCACTACATAAAGACCACTGCCCCAGCAATCTTTCCCTCTCTCTTCTGCATCTTCAGTTTTTCCCATTCTATTGGAGAATTTCACTACATTAATGCTGCAATATCTTCTGCCTTATGAACACCCCTTTGGCCCTACTACTCCCTCTAATTACCATTTTATTTATCTGTTCCCCTTCACAGAAAAACTCCCCAGGGGCAATTGTGTATATTTACTGCCTCAAATTTCTCTCTTTAGTGTTTAGAACCAACTCAAATCAGACTTTCATCCCCACCATAGTAGCTCTTGCTCAGGACACCAATGATCTCCCCCTGTCACATGCTATAATCAGGTCTCTGATTTCATGCTGCTTTACTTAACTGCAGTCTTCAGCAATATTAATAATTATTTCTTGAAATACCTTCTCAGCTCTGGAACATCCTTCTCATGTTCTTTCACCTCCCTGACCACTCCTTCTCAGGCTTCTTTGCTGGTTCCTAGAGTGCCCCAGTACTGGGCATCCCCTCTGTGAGTGATCTCTTCCAGTCTTGGGGCTTTAAAAACTATCTATACACTGACAACACCCACATTTTTATCTCCAACTCCAACCTCTTTCCTGAACGCCAGATTTATATGTCTGACTTCCCACCTGGCATCTTCATTTGGATGAGAATTTGGCATCTCAAACTTGACATGTCCAAAACAAAACTGACTTGCACCCTACCCACCAATATATTCCCACTATGGTTCTCCCTGTGTCAGTAAACGGCAGCTCCATTCTTCCACACCAGAAAACCTTGTTGTTACCCTTAATTCTCTTTTACATATGACATCCAATCCATTTTGTAAAAATCCTGTTTTTCCTAGCTTCAGGATATAACCACAGTCCAATCTGGATCCAAGCCACTTCCTGCCTGAATTGATGTTTTTAAAACACACACCAAGTTATCCCACTGCTAGAGTCCCTCAGTGTCTTCCCATCTCAGTCAGAATGGAACGTCCTTACAGTGGTCTGCCTTTTACCGGGTCTACCTTTTCCCCACCTCCAGCACTGCTACCACTTCTCTGACCTCATCTCCTGTTTCCCATGTTCACTTTGCTCCAGCCACACTCGCCTCCTTGCTTCACCCAGAAGACCCTCAAAGCGTGCGCCTATCTCAGGGGCTCTGCCTTCACTGTTACTCAGTCTGGGAACCTCGTGCCCACATGTCTGCAGAGCTTCTTCCTTCCTTCCTTCCTGCCCACAGAGACCCATATCAGATAACCTCCAACCCCCTACTCAGTGTCTGCCATAGTACTTACCACTGTCTGCTTTGTTCACCAGTCTGTCTCCAGCACTTTGAAGAATGCCTGGCAAATAGTAGTCATTATTTGTTGGATGAAAGATTGAATGAAAATAAACAAAAACGGAGTTTTGGAATTAAAAAAAAAATGTACAGAACTATGTGGATATTTTAATTCAATGTCAAAACAAAAAACTATCTTCAAAGTCTACATTATATAGACTTTACTTTCATATAGAAAATAGAAAACCCTATAGATTTTCTTTCCTGGAAGGCTACTGTGGAAGGAAGATACCTGGCTATGACCCTGGATATATTTTCTTGCTCCATGAATCCTCTTAACAGGCCGAGTTGCAGGATTGGAAGAGAAGCTGACATACAGAACCTTGAGAAAAGCAGCATTTCAAAACTCTTACATTTATACAGATAATGATCCATTTTAAGCTATCAGTATTGCAGTAAGTGGAGGAGAGGGGATTTCGAATTTTGTTTTCTGGTCTAAACGTCAAAACCCACAACAACAATTCTTTTTTCCTAAAACAAGAAGTAAACAGTGAAAGTATCCTCCTGCCAAATGTAACTTCAAGAAAGCCTGATGACATCTGGGTCTTAATCTTCCAAGTGACAGCAGTTCTGAGGCTTCTCTGGGCAGCCTCTATCACCTGTATATATTCAGCTCCACTGAACGTTGTTGCATGAAGTTTCATTGTAGGAAATTGACACATGCCTTCTGATGAATTTATTGTTTTATTCAGTCTTGTAAAGGGCACATTTTATAGTCTCAATTGTTCAATCATGTATTTTCCTGCTCACTTAATAAAAAAATCTTTTTAAAAAATAAAGAAAGAAGGTAATGAAATGATGTAATACCAAGCAGTGTAACAGTGAAAGAATTTTTTGTTACTCTACTATTTTTTGTGTCTTTTCACAAAGCTGTTGAGATTAAGGATATTGTGTAATTCACCCTAGAAAGCCACGTCAAGTTCTTACCTAGCTTTTTGCAGGACGAAAACCATTTTGGGGTTCCATGGTGCTTAGTTGTAGATTCCTGAAGTCCTTTACAAAAGATATAGGACGTTGGTTCCAGTTACAGATAGAGAATGTGAAACAGTTGCTAAGAAATGCCCAGGATGATAAAGACATTGTGTACAGTCTAACTATGACAAGCTCCAGTTATTCAGGTACAATGAATGTTTTCCAGATGAGTTCTCAATAATTTATGTGAAAAAATATTTTAGAGTGTTGGTTTTCTTTTCAGTCATATCTCACCAGCTTAAATACATGTTTTTATATTTTCATAAGCAAAAAGTCCATGTTCTGTGACAATAACAATTTGATACACAGGCACCTCCCTCCAAAAAACAGTCAACTTGATTCTTTTTTGTTTGTTTGTTTTGTTTTGTGACTGGTAAGGGGATCAGAACACTTGGCTTGGTGTCGCCCGCACGGCACTCAGCCAGTGAGCACACCGGCCATCCCTATATAGGATCCAAACCTGCGGCCTCGTTCCCAGTGCTGCACTCTCCCGAGTGAGCCACGGGTTTGGCCCAGTCAACTTGATTTCTAAAGTTCAACATTAATTTACCAAATGAAGTCATGAGATCACAGATCAGCAACACCATGGTCTGACCAGTTTTCAGTCCTCCGTGCTCCATGATCTCAGGCATCTTTTACTGTTAAACCCATTTCATAAGAGTGATGGCAGTTGAAAGACTGAGGCGTTTAGAGCCAGGAGGCATCACTGGGGCATGGCCTTCAGGTCAACCTAATGCTCTTTCCCTGTCTCATCCCTTCTCATCCCTAGACTAGCCATTCACAACTGGAGGCCTGTCAACCAGCGCAGGCCAAAGCTATCACCAGCCAGAGGTGATATCACCAGGCAAAATGACCAGAAAGGACAACAAATTGAGTTTTCCATAAAGCTTATTTAACACCAGTCTTATTTGGAGACAGCACTCCCTCATTTAGTGTTAAGATGTATTTGAGAGCTGGTACTGATAATAGATGGCTACTCATTTTATTAAATGTACTAGTTTTGCAATCTAAGGTTGGCAGCATTTTTGTCAGTATTCACAAGATTTTGGGTTGGGTGGAGAAGGCTTCAGTTTTGTTTTCCAAATTTTCCAGGCTAGTGAAATTCAAAAAGAAAGTGGTAACAATTGCTCTAGGGTACTTATAAAGTCCAGACCTTTTGTCAGTATAGAAATATACTGCTCATCTCAAAACATTGATAGAGAGGGGAAAAACCCAACATCAGGCAGCACTGGGAACAACAAAGCAGGCACCTCAGCCGGTAGCCATGAGTTAGACTTATGTTGCTGGCTTCACCAAGGTCAGCGGTTGTTAAACTTGCAAGGAATTCAAGAAACCTCTACAGGCTGCAGTGCCATCACAGAGTGGACATGCTGTGACACAGAAGATGCTGAAAAATTCAGACGCTAGCTGCACCTGAGCCACCTTCTCAGCCAGAAAGAGATGGTTCCCAATCTTAAAATGTGATGAATTCCCATCATATCTACTTCAGAAACTGAAAAGCAACAAAAAGTTCAGTAACATTTTTAAATGAAATTGCCTTTTATAAGCCACATTCATTTGAAAAACAATACTTATGCATGAGTCGTTTATTTAGTCTATACACAATTCCTGATACACATGGGTTGCTGGACCCTTTGCTATAACTCCACAACCTCCAACCCTGCTAAGGTCCCTAGCCCATATTTTGGAAAATGCAACTGTAAACAATTTCCCTAAGAACCCCCATTTGTGTCTTGGTTGTGTTTTACGCAATGTTTTAATATGGATAGTGTGTTAATAATCACTACTTCAGTTCATATTAATAAGGCTGCCCTTATCACTTTCAGGTGTCAGAGAAGTCAAAGAACGTAAAAGAAATTGTTATAGGTGGGGTTTCTTGCCTGTTCATATGCCATATTATTTTTAAAAGTATTAGAGACAGTGATGATCTTTTGATGAGCCACTAAAACCATCCAGCACATGCTATCCGTGTGAAGGAAAGCAAAGTAGCCATTTATTTATTAGCTTTAGTCTCCTTAAGCTGCAGGGGAGATGGAGAAAGCAGGGGGCAGAAAACAAACATGCACAGAGACAATGACAAAAAGTGGAGTCTATCATTTGATAAAGGAAGGCAGGGATTGCTGTGGGACCAAAGAGAAAAGGACGTCTGCCTTGAAGAGTTATGGAGGGCTTCCAGAACAAGGTGGCCTTTACCAGACTATGGGAAAGGAAAAGAGAGAGGCTTTCCAGACAGAGGGAGCAGCTTGAGCAAAGGCACAGAGGAAGAGCGTGCTGGTACAGAAATGGCAAATAGATCAGTATGAAGAGAGAAAATGCTGGTGGAGCACGCAAAAAAAAAAAATAATGACTCTATGACTGTATAGAAGAGTAGCATACTCTCTTGACCCATATAACCATCTTTCTAACGTGTCACAGGGGCTTCAGAATCCCAATTCAGCCAGCTTCCTGGCCCCCCAGGGGCAATGTCCAGTGAATGAATAACACCATCAGTTAGGAATAGCCATGATTCCCATGTGCTGGTGGTGGAAGCTCCCCCTGCCCCCACCCTCTGCCCCATGAGTGGATCATTTTGTGCATGTAATTCTGGGCATTCTTCTAGTTGCTTCCTCTAGAACTAAGCCCCCAAATTTCTATACTGAACCCCATCTTTGAAGCATGAAGCTGTCCTGTGTCCCTACTAGCCCAAATTTTCCTGATCGTAAAAATCACCTGAGTGCTGGTAACTATGACAAACTTCTGGACCACCCTCACCCTGCTGTGGGAAGGAATCTGTAATTCTGATGCCCATAGTCCTAGACAACCCCCAATCACATACTTGAAGAAACATTACCCTTCTGGATTTTTTCCTTCTTCCCCTCTGAGCATTCTGCATTCTCCCAGCTTGTACAGACATCGAAAGTACGTCCAAACACATTCCTTTATCATGGTGTACAGGCATCTTAGTCACCATCTGCTATAGATTGGATGACCTCCCCTCCCCGCCACCCAGCCATACACACCCTCACTGAAGCTTAAATTCCTACCGTAACTGTTTTGGGTGGGAAATCCTATTATGACAATTGAAAGGTAGGGCCTTGAAGAGGTGTTTTTAACGTAGGACCACGGCATAGTGAATTGATTAATAATGGTGGTTAGGGGCATGGTTCTGAGGACCTTAAAAGTAGAGTGCATGAGGTACTATCTCTCTGCTCTGCTATCTACCATGTGAGATCCCTATGTCACTATCACCAGGCCTTCACCAGATGTGTTCCCTGGACTTTGGACTTCCCAGCCTCTGAAACCATAAGAAATAAACTTTGTTTTCTTACAAAGTACCCAGTTCCAGGTATTTTGCTATAAGCAACTGAAACAAACAAATACACCATCTTTTGTCCCAGGTAGGGCTTTGAGAATAGAGGCTGCTTTGACCAGCCACTTGGCCCTCTGGTCTACTGACCTAGTTCCTCATCTTCAGTTAAACCTCTTGAATGGGCTTCAACACTGGGGGGCACATCCACTCCTGGCAGCTGAGAGCTTTGCTGCCCATAAGGGACCCGGGCTTCTGCTTGGAGATTCTACGTTGCAGTATGTTGCCTCACCTCAGAAGACCTTGCTAAGGACACATGACACCTATCTGCTCTTGTTAAGCAGGTCATTTTCTTCTTGTTTTTTTGAAGTTAATAATACCTTTATAAAAAATACCCTCTTAAAAGCACACTTTATTACTCTTATTTTTGCCTTATTTTCATACACTTTGCTGTTTTTACTTATATTGCTTTGAACTGTTTTTCGTTTTTCATGCTTAACTACTTTCTAGCATGTACTACAGGGGTTTCAGAACCCTGATTCAGCCAGCTGCCTGGCCCCTATGGCAATGTCCAGTGAATGAATAATACGATCAGTTAGGAATCACCATGATTTTCAAACCTACGTTTATTTTTACTTTCCTTTTTATTGTCTGTTAGTTTTAGATTAAGATAAAAATTCTTACATCTACTTATTTAATACTTATCTTTTTTTACACAAAACTTCTAGTTTCTTTTGACTTCACTATTTACCGTTTTTTACCTTTCCCTTTTTTTGGTATCTGTCTTGATTTCTACTTCTTTGTCACTTTAAAGTCTTACTTTGTTTTTCTCATTCTTTGAATATTTTTATGTTTAAATTTTTGTACTTACTTTTATAGATCATTTGTTTTTAACTCTTTTCCTCTTTTTATTCATATTTTATCCATGTTTTTAATCAGCACTCATACAAGGGTACTTCAAAGTTCCTGGAAAAATAGAATTGAAAAATAATTTGAATCTTCACATGAACTTTTTGAAGTAACCTTATATTCTTTTTTACTCAATCTCTTAGTCTCTTGGTTTGTTTTATTGATTTTAACTATTTTTTATGTGTTCTAATTATTTTTAATCATGTGTTCTAATTATTTTTCCATGATATTTAAAATTTTTTCTCCCCAATTTTAATTTAGAGCTCAACTGACTTAATCCCTTCATTTTATAAATGGAGACAATTAGACTCAGAGAGTTAGAAATAACTCTCTCAAGTTATTTTCGTTAGAAATAAATTAGGGTGGGTAGTTGTGGAATCTGAGTAAGAAGTAGGCTCTTTTTATTACCAATCTAGTGATCTTTCTACCCAACCACTCTAATAATTATTATTATTTTTTTTGTCCTTTTTTTGAGACCGGCTGCACCGTGCTCAGCCAGTGAGCGCTGTGAGTGCACCGGTCATCCCTATATAGGATCCGAACTGCGGCGGGAGCGCAGCTGCGCTCCCAGCGCCGCACCCTTCCGAGTGCGCCACGGGCTTGGCCCACCAAACACTCTAATAATAATGACAGGGTGAATAGCAACCTTTTTCTTTGAAATAAAGAAAACCTGAGTAACATCTCACCAAACTGCAGTTAGTCCCTGAGACATTAGAATCAAGGCTGTAAATGTCAGTGACGGCACCCTGGGTGCAGATTGTTCCTTGGCTTTTAAAAAGAAATGTGAAAAAAGGAATGCTGATAATTGGGACATTATTCCTAGAATACACTGGAGAACAGAATCTGAAGTCAGAACACAATATGCAAGTTGGGTGACCCTAGGCAAATCCATCTCTCGAATCCTCTGTTATATTGTTTCTAAAACACAAACCATGAGACCACTTCTGCCTGCCTCACTATTGCATTATGTTNTAATAATCATATACAGTGTATATTGACAAAATAAAAATTTAACGAAAAAAAAAAAGAAATGTGAAAAAAGGAATGCTGATAAGTGGGGCATTATTCCTAGAATACACTGGAGAACAGAATCTGAAGTCAGAACACAATATGCAAGTTGGGTGACCGTAGGCAAATCCATCTCTCGAATCCTCTGTTGTATTGTTTCTAAAACACAAACCATGAGACCACTTCTGCCTGCCTCACTATTGCATTATGTTTCCAGGTCAGATCTTTGTAAACTTTGTCCAGAGTTGTCGTTATGCCCATAAAATCCAAGAGAAAGTTTAGAGGACGTAGGCACTCTCTACTTACATTAAAAGAATACCATTGTTATTTTTAAAACGTGTTGCATGTATCTATATATCTAAAGAGGGACATACATATATATGTTGTCTATGCCACTCTCAATACCCAAAATCATATTTTTCCATTTTTCCTCCTTTTTAAAGAAACCAAATTACTTTTTATTGACTTTCTGTTGTTTTAGGCACATTTCCATCGGGTGCTTTTGGGTTTATATTCCTGTTATATGTATTGGCCTGCTTCATTCCCTAAACTTTAATGGCTTTAAAAAATCAATATAATGAAACCTTAATGAAAGATACTTTATAAGAATGCCCACCTTTAAACTCAAATTTAGCCTTTCCAGTCAAGCAGTGGCTTCTGTGCAAACCCATAGCTCCTTCTCTGATCTGTTTCTTCCTCCTACATTCCCACTAACATTCCAGCTACAGTCTTATTGGAGGTTAACAATGATGATCAGAAAAAGCATTACCTCATGCATCTGGCATTTGAGTTGCTTTTTAATTTTATTACCCAATAAACTTTCCAAACAGCCATCTTTCAGTGTCTCAGCATCTGGAGCAGTTATCTCCTTGCCAGAGCTGGCCCTGCAGCAGAAAGTTCATGGATTAAAATGCTGAGTGAATTTTCACTTAACAAAAAATCTGTAAAGACTGTGGATGAGTCAGGTTGGGTGCTCTGTGATAAGAACAAAAGGATCCGCAGTGTTCTAATGTCAGGGCTGCCTCTTGGGCAGGGCAATAATCATGAGAAATGAACTAGAACAGAATTTGTCACTCAGGATACTTATCTATGGGAATGCTCAGAATATCTTTGTCGTTTAGTGTGACACGATCAGCAAGTGACCTCCCCCTTACCTTGCTGTGATCTTTTACATGTCTTGAAAGCACAAAATTGTATATCTGTAAGAAGCTTAGAGCCTAACCCCTCAGAAACCACAGCCCCAAGTGGTCAAGTGGCTCAAGGTGGCCTGGAAGCTGCGGCAGCACTTGAACAAGCACGCTCATTTCCAGACTCCTAGGACCATGCTCTTTTCACTCCACCTGACCTTCTTTGTCCTTCAAGTCTTCTACCAGGAAAAACAGATGGAACGTCTTTCTCCCATCAGTGGCCAAACAAAGGCAATGGCCTCGGTGTGTGGCAACAGAGCCCACCTCTAACACTTGGCTGAATCCTTGCAGTTGGATCAGGGTNAGGAGTGAGGGGAAGTGAGAGGAAGGGGGAGGGGGGCCAGGGCAGACTCATGCCATGAGAGGAGACGTGGCTACTAGGAGTGAGGGCTCCATCCTGCAGCTTCCCCAAGCATCCCTAGGAGCTGTGTTACCTACTGCATTGATATTCTCACTTGGATCACTCAAGAAAAAACAGGATGGCTTCCTCTCCCCTCCAACCACCACGAAGTGCTTCACCAAATCCACCCACCCTGATCCAAGAGTGGAGGTGACTTCACGTTGCAAGGGAGAGGGAAATTCTATCTGGGTTTACTTTTACCAGTCTTGCCACTGACTATGTCTGTGAAGAGATGCCACAAGCCTACATTTGGTGCTTGTGAGAGTCTGGAGTTTTCCAGGGCAATACACTGAAGCCAGTTGTGTTTCTTAGAGATCTATGAGACAAAAGGAATACCTGGGTCAACAACGTGTTGTCCACGGAGTTGCACCTTCTGCGGGTTTCAGTACATTCCTGGAACTCCTCTGAGTCTGGCAAACAGCTGACACAAGAACCACTTCTCCCTGACAATGCTCCTTTTATTGGTGACCTATTGGTCAACAACACTGAGCAACATTGCTTGCTAAACCTCAGTGACGACCTTGTGATCTTCGCTTCCACTTTTTTATGTCAACCTCATAAGCCTCCCTCAGCACCCCGCAAATTAGCAGAAAATGCTAATGAAAGCAATGATAGAAAATAGCACAAACGTCTGAAAATGATTAACCCACAGACATTAAAG
>NW_007730790.1:147688-164429 GCF_000696425.1 Galeopterus variegatus | reverse complement strand
CCCTTGTTCTTTTAATGAGAACTGCCCTCATTGCCAAATATCACAAGCTCCAGGCTGAGAGAAGGAGCAGAGGCCACCTAGCTAGTCAACCAGAAGGTCACAGGACCCCATATTAACTTTTGTTTACTTATGATAGAAATGAGATTAGACATTCAAGTGAAGATGTTTAGCAGGCAGTTGATATTCAATTGTCTAGAGTTTTCAGAGACAGTTTTGAGCCAACATTTATCTACCTCCTTAGTCCCTTTTCTTTCCTCTACATCTCACTGTTGCATATAATGAACCACAGAACAGAGGATGAAAAGCAGTATCTTCCCAATTCTTGCATGGATGAGACAATCTCTCATAATATAGATGTAAATATTCTTAACAAAATATTAGCAAGTAAAATTCAGCAATATATGAAAAGTATTACACACTATGACCAAGTGGGGCTTATTTCAAAGGAGCAAGACCAGTTCGGTATTTGAAACTCAATCAATGTAATCCACCATTATCAACAGGCTAAAGAAGAAAAATCACATGATTATATCAATTATTGCAGAAAAAGAATTTAACAACACTTAATTCCCATTCATAATTTTTTTAAAAATCTTAGAAAAATAGGAATAGAGAGGAATTTCAACTTGATAAAGAACATCTACAGAAAACCTACAACTAACATTACATTTAATAGTGAAAGACTAATGCTTTCCCCCTAAGGTCAGAAACAAGGCAAGGATCTCCCCTCTCATCACTCTTACTCAACATAGTGCTAGAACTTGTGGCCAGTGTCATAAAGCAAGAAAAGGAAATAAAAATCATATAGATCAGAAAGTAACATATAAAACCCTCCCTATTTTCAGATGACATGACTGTCTAAATAGAAAATGCCAAGGAATCTACCAAAAATTCCTAGAACTTATAAGTGAGCTCAGCAAGGCTTCAGGATATATGAGGAATACACAAAAATCAATAATATTTCTGTGTTCTAGCAATAAACACAGAAATTAAAACACTGAAATTAAAAGTACAATACCATTTACAGTCACTGAGAAAAATAAGAGTTAGGTGTAAACCTAACAAACATGTACAAGACTTGGTATGCTGAAAATTAAAAATCACTGATCAACAAAATCAAAGATCTAACTGAATGAAGAACATGCTCGTGGATTGGAAGACTCAATGTAGTAAAGATGTCAATTCTCCCCAAACTGATATACAGGCTTAATACAATTTCTATCAAAATCCCAGTAAGATGTTATGTAGATATACACAAGTTTATTCTAAAATTTATACAGAAAGGCAAACTAAAATTTTCTGAAAGAAGAATAAAGTGGAAGGAAACAGTCTACCCAATTTCAAGACTTATATGAAGCTACAATAATCAAGACTCGTGGAATCATCAGAGGGACAGACACATAGATCGATAGAACAGAACAGAGAACCCAGAAATAGACCCACATAAGTATGCCAACTGATATTGACAAAAGCACAAAATCAAGTTAATGGAGGAAAGATAGCCTATTTAACATAGGGTGTTGAAGCAATTGGACATCTATAGGCAAAAAATAAACCTCAACTGAGGTCTTAAACTTTATATAAAAAGTAGTTCAAAATGATCATACACTTAAATATAAAACTATAATAATTTTAGGAAAAAACATAGGAGAAAATTTTCATGAACTAAGGCTAGGCAAAAGGTTCTTAGACCTGATGCCTAAAGCAAAGTTCACAGAAAGAAAAACTGATAAATTGGACTTCGTCGAAATTAAAACCTTTTGCTCTGTGAAAGATCCTGCTGAAATGAGGAAAAGACAAACTATGTAGTAAGAGAAAATACTTGCCAACCACATATCCAACAAAGGACTAGAACCTAAAACACATAAAGAACTGTCAAAACCCAAAAGTAAACATACACACACACACACACACACACACACACACACCCCTCAAACAACAACAAAAAAATCCAATTAGAAAATGAGCAGAAAGACATAAAGAGACATTTCACCAAGGAGGATATACCTATGTCAAATAAGCAAATGAAAATATGTTCAACATCACTGGCCATTAAAGAAACACAAAACCACAATGAGATATCACTATACTCATTTCAGAATGGCTAAAATAAAAAATGGCAACATCAAATGCTAACAACAGTGTGGAGAAACTGGATCACTCAGACATTGTTGGTGGGAAAATGTACAGCCATTCTGGAAAACAGTATGATAGTTTCTTCAAAAACTAAACATGCAACTACTATATGACCCAGAAACTGCACTTATCTCAGAGGAAAGAAGACTTAAGTTCACACAAAAAGGGTTTTTTTACATGAATGCTTACAGCAGCTCTATTTCTAATAGCAAAAAACTGGAAGCAACCCAGATGTCCTGGAAAGGTAAATGGATAAACTGTGGCATATCCAAAACATGGAATCCTATTAGCAATAAAAATGAACAGACTATTGGAATGCGCAACAACTTGGGTGCATCTCAAAAAATTTCACTGAGTGAAGAAAAGCCAATCTCAAAGGTTGCATACTATGATGGTTAAATTTTATGTGTCAACTTGGCTGGGCCATGATACCCTGATATTTGGTCAAACATTATTCTGAATGTTTCCATGAAGATGTTTTTGGACGAGATTTAAATTTAAATTGGTGGACTTCAAGTAAAGCAGATTATCCTTTATAACGTGGGTGGGCCTCATCCAATCAGTTGAAGGCCTGATAGAACAAAAGTTTGACCTCCCCTGAGCAAGAGGAAATTCTCCAGCAGACTGCCTTTGGATTTCATCTGACATCTGCTTATCCTGGTTTTCTAGCAGGCTGCCTTTGCACTCAAACTGCAAGTCTTTCTTGAATCTCCAGATTGCCAGCCTCCCCCTCAGATTTGGGACTCACCAAACCTCCATAATTATATGAGCCAATTCCTTAAAATCTACCTCTTCCTATATACACACATACTATTGGTTTTCTACTTCTGGAGAACCCTGACTAATACACATACTATATGATTCTATTTATATGACATTCTTGAAATGACAGAATTATAGAAACGGAGAATAGATGAGTGATTTCCAGGGTTTAAGAGTCAGTGAGGGTAAGAGGGAAGTAGGAATGGTTATAAAAGGCTATGAAACATGAGGGATCATGAGGGCAACATGAGAGATCCTTGTGGTGATAGGAATGTTCTGTATCTTGAATACTCATGTTCATATCCTGATTGTGATACTGTACTATATAGTCTTGCAAGATGTTACCATTGGGAGAAATTGGGTGAAGGGTTGGGTAAAGGGCACACAGGCTCTCTGTTACTGCTTAGAATTGTATGTAAATCTACAATTACCTCAAAAAAACTTTTAAAAGTGCAACAAAATGTACCTGTTTTGATTATTTTATTATGGCACTCCCTGATGTCTGGGAGATAAGCTTAGTCAGATGATTAAACAATCCAGCACCAATATTAAATGGTGTCATAGTCATCCCAGTTTAACAAGCAAGAAAACTGTCATCCTGAGTTCTGCCTTTCCTTCCTCTCCCAAAAGCAATTATTAGCAAATCCTCTCTGCTTTACCCTCCAAAATGTATCTTGAATTTGTTACTTCTCTTTCCTTGCTACCACCATTAGGTCTGGTGGTCAACAGCAAGCATGAACTTTGCAAATAACCTTGAAATTGTGCCTCTCTTCTTTCATGGATGCCCCCATCCAATCCACCCCTCACTCAACAGCATAGTAATCTTAAAACATATATTAGGCCATATCACTTCTATTCTTAATCCCTTCTAGTGGTTTCCCATTACCCTTCAAGTTAATCCCAACTCAGTACATGACCTACAAGGTCCTACTGTCTATCTCCCCAACAGCATCTTTCCACTTTCTCTTGCTCCCCTGCTTTAACCCAACTTCTCCTGTTCTTCAACCTAAGATCCCCCCTTCCTCAAGCTTTACACATACTTTGTCCCTCCACCCTGCCTGCCCTTTTTTCAGGTATCAACCAAAAAGTCACCTTTACTGAGAACATTTGCCTGAGCACCTTTTCTAAAGTGGGTGCCCCTGTTATCTTCCTCAGCACCCTTTTAGAACATAAAATACATAGAACGTAAGCCCCACTAGAGCAGACGCCCTGTCCATCTTGTTCACTGTTGTAACTGGTGCCTAGCCAAATGTTTAGCAAATACTGCATTTATTGAATGTTAAATCAATAAATGTCCCAATACCAGTCTCAGATACTTCCGTCCCCCTCACAAGAAAGCATGTGGCAATCCTTTTGGACTTTCTTCATTTATTAAACACTTATTGAGTGCCTCCTATTTGCCAGGCACTATTATAGGCACTGGACATAACAATATAGGCAAGGTTGCCACATTGATAGAACTTAGGTTTGGTAGGGAAAGCAACAAACAATAATAAATAAATAAAATTTCAAGCATAAGTGCTAAGAAGAAAATAAAGCAAAGTAACAGGCCCAAGAATGAGCTGGAGCAGGTAGACGGTATCTTAAGAAGCCTGGTAGGGGTCCTCTCTGAGCCATCATTTGAACGAAGAGAAAGAGCAGCTCCATACAAATCTGGGGAGAGACACTCCCGGCAGAGCTCATCAACTACAAAGGTGCTGAGCTTGGAACATATAGGACAAGTTTGAGGCCAGCGTGGCTAGGTCCTGAGGAGGAGGGAGAAGGCCTTTAGATCAAGTTAGCCTTGCCATGGTAAAAAATGTGGATTTAGTTCTAAGGGTTACTTGGAAAACTTTGGAGACTTTTAAGCAGGGGGTATTATGCTCTGATTTAACGTTCTAAAGTCAGTCTTGGCTGCTGTGTCAAGAAGGTACTGTAGGGCAAGAATGGAGCAGGGAGGCCGGGTAGGAGGCTGTGCGGACACACTCGGAAGAGGACCAGAGAAATCTGTGCAGAGGGTGTGCAGAGGCGGCCCTGTCTCTTTGGCAGGTCACAGTGCAGACACATTTGGCTCAGAAACCTTAAATAACGAGGCCGGGACCTCCAGATACTCTCCTGTAGTCCTGGCTTGGCCGAGTTTGAACTCACTTCACGTGGTTCCCAGGAGGCGCCTCTGCACGCACCCACGCTCGGCCCAACTGGAGAGAGGCGCAGAGCACCGAGGTAGCTGGTTCTCTTTCCTCCCGTTTATAGGAAAAATGACTCCCACTGTACGGGAGGGAAGAACAATGAAAAAGGGGACAGGGGATCTTTTCTGTCCTGTCACCGCCTGGAACCCTTGGCATCTACTAAAATTAAATTAATCGATGAAGTGATCCGAATGTGCCCTGAAGGGCCTGAAGCGTGGAGCCAGGAGAGCCACCGCACAGAACTGCTTTCCCGCCCAGCGGGGACCTCCGAGTGATTCCGGGACCACCTCCCCGATCGGCCCCCGCCCAGCAGCAAAGCGCGAAAAGCCTGACTCATCCCGGAGCCGGAAAACGCTTAGACTCGGGTGAGAGGACCCGCAGCTCCTCGGTGGCCGCTGCGGCAGGCTCTCCTGCGCGGCCGGAACCGGCACCAGCCAGTTCTCCGAGGGCCACATCGATCAATGCAATCACTGTAACCGAATCCCCCAGCCCACCCCGGAGATAACATTTTAGCCCGTCCCTACACGGTGCAGAGATCAGTCGTCTCCGAGCACTGGCAGAACGAGACAGGCCCGGCCTAAACCAGAGGAAGCTGGCCAGGGCGCCCCAGGTCCCGCCTCCACCCTGGTGAGTGGCAGGTGGCGCTGCCAATGGGAGAGGACAGTGGGTGGACGTCGGAGGCTCACGGGTCCCACGCCTCAGTAGCGGCAAATTCCGGCTCCGAAGTGGAAGGTTCAAAAGACAAAGGTTGGTGAGTAGCAGAGGGTACAACTGTCGCGTCTGAGAGCGGCACAGAGGCTGTCCCGCACAGTAGTCACGTGACTGGAAAATGACTGCGGAGAAACCGCTCCTGTTACAGAGGGCGCTGACAACTGGGCGTGCGCACTCGGTGTGGCCGCCGGGCGCCTTAGTCTCGTTCCGAAGCGTCCCCCAAGCTCGGCTGTGCCACATAGAGCCCCTCACGTTATGATTTAACGAGTTAATCCATGTCATGTGTCGAGAGCAGCACCTGGCACCGAGCAAGAACTCAGTAAAGATGAACAATCGTTACTATTAATTTTTGTTTATGCTTTTCCACTAAAAAATGATTGCATTGCGTGATTGCAATTACGCGTGTCTCACCTTATACATTATAAACTGATGGGAGGAGGCTGTCTTATCTATCTTCTCAATCATCTCAGAGCATGGAACTGTGCTGGGCCCAATAAAAGTTTCTGGTTTGAACTGAATTATTTACCTTCTCAAACCAAACATTTCAGATGCGTCACCTTGCAGAGGTGATAGAAATGAAAAGGCGATGAGCAAATAAAAGACAAATGGAATGAGTCTCCTCTACCCCTTTATTTTCTCACCCTCTGTTTCTTCATAGCACCCCTGGTTCTGCTGCTGTTTCTTACATTTTCTCTGCTGGGAACTGGTTCCAGTTGAGCCTCAGTGGAACCAGTGACCCTAGTCACCATGCACAGTTAAAGCTCAATCAATTTTGATATCTCCTGAACCCCCACAGGAACTGGATATCATAGAGGATACCAAGAAGGGCACAAGCTCAAACAATATGAGCAGATTTGTTTCAGAACTGTACACTGTCACCTCCAGCAAGTGCTTCCTAACATACAGTGAACTAAGAATAATAGAAATAACAATAACAATAACAACCACCATTTACTGAGCACTTACATGTCAGGACTAATCAATTTTGATATCTCCTGAACCCCCACAGGAACTGGATATCATAGAGGATACCAAGAAGGCCACAAGCTCAAACAATATGAGCAGATTTGTTTGAGAACTGTACACTGTCACCTCCAGCAAGTGCTTCCTAACATACAGTGAACTAAGAATAATAGTAATAACAATAACAATAACAACCACCATTTACTGAGCACTTACATGTCAGGACTGTGCTAAACACTTTTACATATTATCTCATTTAATCCACCCAAGAAAACAAAGTGTATATTTTGTTATTTCCAATTTTCAAATAAAAATAAACTAAGGCACAGAAAAGTCACAGTGAGCCACTTGCTTAAGGTCACACCCTCTGTAAAATGTTGAGATTCAAACCCACGTCCATAACTCTTCAAAGCTCAATCGGGTAACCTTTGAAGTCTTCCAGGGCCTATGGCCCCGCTGCCCAGCTCTAAAGCACAAACACCACAGTTCTGGTTCTCAGGGGAGCAGAGTTCAGTGTGCCTCCTGTGCCCTTGTCTTTGCTCTCCCCGCAACAGGGCACAGCAGCCCACATATCTCATCTTCTACAAAAGACTCCAAAGATTTATCTTTTTGTCTGTGCCCGGTTACTGCCATACTTAATACATGGCTTGAAATGTGACTGCCTCTGGTTTGTAACTTACGCCTAAGGGACCTGCTCCCATTTTCTTTCCTGGTGGAACAAAAGCATTGAAGCCACAGGTCACTGAGGCAAAGCACTTATTGATGAGATTCTCATCAATAGTCAGCCAGTGCTAATGTTAGACTTCGACTCTGAGGTCAAGGTAGCCCCGCTCCTTCCTCACCTTGCTCCTCCTCCTGCAATGTATAACTAGGCTTAGGCAGAGCTGTGGACACAGGCAGGGGCTTGTCAGCTGCATGTGCCACACTCGATACAGGAGCTGGAATTAAGAGGAGGACTCCCAACCCATAAAATGACAAAAGATAAGGTAAAGCAGCATTTTGTTCATTTTGAATCTGGCTTTGAGGAAATGGATAGGGAAATCCATTCACATAAGTGAATATATAGAAAGGATTTGGGGGATATGGGATGTAGCTACCACGGATCAAAAGTACTTCTTGTTACTTAGCCAATTGATAGTCCATTTGGCTGCTAAAGAAAAACAAAGAAACCTGTTTCTTATTCAGTAACTAAATTAAGGATATTTGATCTGTTTTCTGAGTAGTCTGCATAACTTTTTTCACGCGATTCTGCATAATCATATTACTGAAGATTTCCCCTGCCAAAAAAACCCCAAAAGTCAGATTAACCTGAATCTAATCATGAAAATTGATCTGGAATCTTCAAAAATGTCAACGTAGGAAAAACAGAGAAGATGGGAGGGCTATTCTAGATTAAAAGAGGCTAAGAACTGACAAAAGTGGTCTTAGGTTACAGGGGCAAGACAAAAACAGCTTTAAGGGACAATATGGGCTGTATCTTAGATAATATCAGTGTATCCATGTTACATTCTTGGATGTGATCATGGAGATTGTCATTGTTATTAATGAGGACATGCTGAAGTATTTAGGAGTGAAGTGACACCAATATCTGCAGCTTATTTTTAAGTGGTGCAGCCAAAACAACACATACGTACATACACAGTGAGAGTTAGACAAATGTGGCGAATGTTAACCACTCAACTTCTCTTTAGATGTACTTTTCAAAATAAAAACTTAAACATAAAAAGGGTTTAGTGCTCTTGTTCCCTTATAAGTTTTCCCCAACAAAACTCACCCACCCTGTACACAGTAATACAAGTTGATCAATCTGTGCCCCTGTTAGAGTAGGACCTTTAAAATTAGGACCCTGGTAAAATTTACTCTGCTGAACATTCCTTCATGTCATTAATGGCATGGTTAGGGGGGCATTGGCTCTGGACTCAGCCAGGCTTGGGTTCTAGCAATGCTACTTACCTGCTGTGAGACCTGGGTTAAGTTATTTATCCTAGCTTTAGGTTTTCTCTATTATTAGAAAATTAGAACATATTGGGATATAAAATGAGGATATAATATGGGATATTCAGGGATTATACTAGTACTTTAGGGCTGGGGATAATTAAATAATATTAGAGAGGATTATATGGCAAACATTTTAATGTTAATAGTTATGCATTTATATAATGTATATTCAAAGAATAACTAGCATGTCATGATTTTACAGATGTTATAGACCAGGATAAAGTGAAAGTACTTAGAACTTTAAAGACAATTTAAAGGCAAATATTGTTAATAACTATACAGATGGTATGTAGATTTGGTATAAATCATTAAGGTAGTACTATATTCAAATAACTAAAGTTTGGAAGATACTGCAAAAGAGAAAGTAATGTGCTTAACACAGTGCCTGACGTGTAGCAGATGCTCAAGCTTTACTTAGAACTATCATTAAATTCCCTTAGGAGCCTTAGAAATTATGTTGCCGAACTTTTCTTGAGAACCAAGGAATTGACTAATACTGGAACCCAGAAAAAATGAGCACTGATTTAAAGTGCAGTGGTTTTCAGTTCTGTCAATCTACCCAGACTTTGAAAGAAGTAAGATAAGCACAGGACTGACCGTCTGGAGACCTGAGTTATCTCTCCAGATATGCCCATAATGTGCATAAAACTCAAACAAAGGAATTGACCTATAGGACCTCAGTTTCTTCAACAAAACAATGGAGGAATTAGACAAGAATCTATTGTTTTCTAAGGTCTCTTTCAACTTGAAAATTCTGTGGCTCAAGAGGCCCCTGGCCTTTTTCAAAGTTGGGTACAAAATCATCTTTGGTTTGGCTTTTGTAGGCATGCAAAAGAAAAGAGGAAAGGATATAAGCTTCTTCCTACCTAGTCCATCAGTAGTTGCTGCAGAATCTGCTCTTTTGTTTAGCAGTGGGGGGTTAAGAACATTAGCTCTGGGTTCCCATACTAGAGTATCTGTCACTTACCATCTGTGTGGTGTTAGGCATGCTCCTTAATCCTCTCTGAGCCCTGGTTTCCTCACCTGTAAAGTGGGGATTTTATGTACTTTGTAGTAGTATTGTGAAGATTGCTGGTGATGTATGAAAAGTTTACACATAGTTGTTTGGCAAAAGTAATGAATGAGAAGATAATGATGTGATTAGGGATGTATTTGTTCTATAGCCCTTTCACTGTTCATAGGAAGTTTTTTAGTTATTTATCTTTAGTTTTCACAGTAATCCTATGCATTGACTATTTTTATACTCATTTTATAGGCAAAGAAACTGAGGCTCAAGGATGTTAGGGGTATAGCTGGGACTCTTTTCTAGGTTTTCTGACTCCCACATCTACTTGTTTTTTCTAATAGACCTTAAATGACTTCTAAGTCACAATATAAACACCACATTTTGTTTTATGTTAAAGTTCACCCATTTGTTTATTCTACCCTTCTGCATTTACCCAGCAGCATATTTTGAATTGGATATGGAGTATAGTTTCTCTAATTTAAAATGATTGAACTCTAAATGAAGGTAGTTTTTTAAAAGTGCAAGCTTAATAGTTTGTAGCCTGTGTAGAAGTTAAAAGGCTTGAAGATTTTATGCCATTTACTAGGTATATGGAACCCCATCCTAGCTTTGGCTATATGAGCCACTAAGTTTTAGATGGCTAGTTACCTTTTAGAGAATAATTCAAAATCTGTCATAATCCTATACGCCATATACCACATAGTGGTATAATTTATATATATATAAATTTATATATAATAAATATATGTAGTTTTATATAATAAATTTATATATGATTTATCTCTAATAAATATATAATATATATTTTTATGTGTGTATATATATATATGCTTCTTTGGGGCAATATAAGAGGGTACTTCAAAAAGTTCATGGGAAAATAGAATTAAAAGATAATACAAATCTTTCTATAAACTTTTTGAAGACCCCTATTATATACCATCGGAGTACATCTTTTCAGTTGGCTTTGAAGTTCTTTCTTTCAGGGAAGGAAGTTGCTAGGAGGGAAAGTTTGCGTAGGTGCCTGCTATATTAATGGAAAGAGGGAAGCTTTGTAAACCTACAGATTCCCAACTTCCACCCCAAAGATTCCAATCCAGTAGTAGGTCTAAAGTGAGCCCCCGCAAGCTACATGTATAATGAGCTCTCCAAGTACAAGGGTACTTCCAGAAGTTTGTGGAAAAATGTAATTAAAAGATAATATGAATCTTTCCATGAACTGTTTGAAGACCCCTCGTAGGGTCTCGGTTCAGAACTGCTAGACTAAATAACTTCAAGGACTTTCAGGGTGGTTCTATAATAATAATTTATCGATTATGACACTGTGAAATTTCTGATCTCTAGCTTTTCTGCGGAATGAAGGGTCCTGGTTAATGAGCTATTCTTCGTGCTGGAGTAGGGGGATTTACAATCATCCCATAATTTAGAGAAAAAGCGAAGCTCCTATAAAGGAAATGGCTTAGGTCACATATCCACTAAGAGTGGGAACTGGAATCCATGTTGACATGATTCATTCATTCGTTCAACAAAGCACCTACTATGTCCCATGCTTTTCATTTTTAAATCTTATATTATGTAATTATTCATGAAAATATTTTCATTATAAAATGTCTAATAATGTCAATAAAAGAAAAAATATTCCTTCACTCCTCTCCAACCTCACACTCTTCCTCAAAGGTTGTCACCTTACTTGTTCTTTTTCGTATGTAATTCTTTGAGTTATATACAACATGCACAAATCAAAGAATATTCATGTTTAAGTATTTAAAAATATTAATGAGATTATGCAATTTCCTTTACCATTTAAAAATAACTCAATACATATAATCACATTATTCTTTTTAACTGCTGCATACATGTTGTATGTAGCTAATGTATATATTATGATGTATCTGAGTCTGTTTGGCCGTTTCCCATCAAATGACATGTAAATTCATTCTATAATATTTGCTATCATGCAAACAAAAAATGCACTAAATATCCTTATATGGGATTCTACATGCATATGAGTTTGCTAAGATGGTTAGACATGTAATTATGAGTTGAAGGGGATGAATGCTCTGCCCCTTTCTTCACAGGTTTATTGTAGTTATATGGAGTTGGAGAGAAAATAATATTCACTAACCTATAACTCTAGGTTCAACTAGGTGCAAATCCTGAAAAATATCCTTACCCGGATGTTGATGAAGATCATAATAAAGGCTGGCTGATGCCTCTTGTATGAGTACTAAGGTGTTTTTGTGCCATGACAACATCCAGGTGCGCTTCCCATCTCTTTGTAACTGGGGTCTTATTTGACTTCTCCCAATGATATAATACACACATGCTTGTGTGTATATGTGTGTATGTATATACTCATGTGTGTGTGTATAGATAGATAGATAGATGGATGGATGTTTGTATTCTCCCCTGGAAGAAGTTGTTCCACACTTTTTCAGTTTTAAAGTGTAGGGGAAATGATGGAGGCCTCTCATTTTCTGGCCTCTTGTTCCACACTTTTTCAGTTTTAAAGTGTAGGGGAAATGATGGAGGCCTCTCATTTTCTGGTATAAACATCACCTGCCTGCCAGAAGCACAGGGCATACTGTGTATGGATATCAAGAGGAAAGAATGGGCATGTGGAGCCTGTAAGAAGTCCAAGCTGCAACCTGATAGGATGACAGGGAACTGAAATTGCCTGGTGTTTCCAAGCCCTGTGTTTCATCCCCCACAGATCACTGGGACCTTGGTTTTCACTGTCTTCACTGCTGCACTGGGTTCCTTCCAGTTTGGATATGACATTGGTGTGATCAATGCACCTCAACAGGCAAGTGAAACATGCACAAGCTCACTTTTGGGCAAGTTTTGTCAGTGAGAAATATCATGTGCTCTTCATACACAGAGATAAAGTGTGTCCACATGGGTGAACCTGGACTGTCAGGTACAATACACGTGGTTCCAAAGCTGATAACTTGGACTTGACTCCTCAGTTAACAACCTTCACAGGAAAAGAAGGAGGCAATAAATAATTTCTGATCTCTGACTCTGAGGTTTGCTGAAAAAACTCCAGCCAGAATGCCACGTGCCCAAGGATGGTTTAAAAAAAAAAAGAGCTTAGTGCAGCATTCAGTCAGAGCGCTCAACCATACAAAAATGAAAAATGCCAGGGAATAAGAGGAAACAACAGAAAAATATATCTCATTCAGTGCACATTTATTGAGCACCTACTTATTTGCATCAGGTACTGTTTAACATGAGCTCTCCCCAGTTAGATCTTCTCAACAACATTATTATGCCTTTTCCAGGAAAGAATAAAACCTTTAGGAACCCTGAACTAAAAAGATTATAGTCCCCCTCCCCCTCATTTCTGTCTCCCTTAGGTGATCCAAAGTAAAACAATACAAAACTTTAGAATAACAGTCAAGGAGTCCAACAGTTTGGACTTTCTCCATGATAACTATTTTGGTGGATATTTTTTTAAAATATTGAATAATTTCAACAGTTTTTTTTCATTTATTCTGCACATCCCTACTCTGTTCTCCAGTGACTACACAGGAGAAGGATGTCGTTCTTCTCAGCTCCCACAGCCTGTAAGTGGGAAACAGGGACGTCATTCCCCTCTCTCTAACTCAGATTGTGAGGTTGTTGAGGGTGGGTTTGATGTCTTGCTCCTCTTCCTAAAACCAGTGCCGAGCACAATAGTTGGCATAAAGAAAGTACTCAGTAAGGTGTTTAGAGAATGAGGGAGAGAGAGAGAACCTGGGGAAGGGTGGCATAAAGTGAAGATACGAACGTGTCTTGCTCCTCTTCCTAAAACCAGTGCCGAGCACAATAGTTGGCATAAAGAAAGTACTCAATAAGGTGTTTAGAGAATGAGGGAGAGAGAGAGAACCTGGGGAAGGGTGGCATAAAGTGAAGATACGAACATTTGTTGGGTGCCTTCTATAAACCCATCTTATTTCCTCTGTCATTTTTTTTTTTTTAACAACATTGGACTCCACGGAAAATGTAAGCTACTGCAGTGTGTGAATGTGTGAAATTGGGCTGGTCACAACCCATCACCTGAAAAAGGCTGCTGCTTGGGCCAAAAGATGTGCTCTGCTTAGGTACCACACACCACCATGAGTGTGGCAGGCCTTCCCGTGGCTTATCCAAGGGAAAACGCAGTGGTCAGGAGACCAGGGCCATAGCTTTTTTGTGTCGGTGATGACAACACATACCAATTCAGCAGGCCCCCTGGAATTTGGTTCAGCATCATCATGACTTGGAATACACAGAGCCCCTTTTCTTTTTGTGGAAGACCTTCTCACATCCTTATTTAAACCATCTTTCCAGTCTTACATGGAAAAATAGGATCAGGTCTCCCCTCCTCCAATCCAAGTCCCAGAGCCAGAGCTGAAAACAAAGGTCTTCCCAGTGGCAACCAGGTTAGTGCCCTCTCTATACCCTCTTCCTCCTGTGTTTAAAGAGCTGCTTAAACACCATTAAATAAGAATGATCATTCAGTCCCATTTTTTTTTAATTCGGTGAATGACATTTAAAATTATTAAGTATTTTCAGATTACACTTTCTTATGGTTATAAAAATTACACATGCCTATTGCAGTATTAGAAAAAATTACCCATAATTATTCTACCACATCAAGCAAGCTGCTGAGAACATTTCGAGTATTTCCTTCCAGGCTTTTTTCTCTGCATATCATCTAAATAGGGCCTTCTAATGAGACACATGTCTAGATCACATTTCTTTTATGATAAGAGCATGTTCAATTCTCCACCTCACTCAGCTGACCTTACAGAATAGGACTTTGCCAGAACTAGTAACTAGAGAGTAGCTGCATCCCAGGTCCTTGCCAGAGAGGACCCCCCCTCCCCCAGCTCACTGCCACTGAATAGTGATCAAGTCATCATTGAGAGGAGTGACATGGGAGGAAGAGAGCCTGAAGGATGTGTTTTTATTGGATTATGCTGTGGTGTGACATTTGCCTCTGCTGAAGCACATTATAAAATGTGGCTCTGTGAAATTTAGTTTTGAATGTTGTTCATTCTGTTACACGTTGAACTCCATAAGGACCCGTAGGAGAAACTTCCTTCAGGTCTCAATGCCTCCTCAGGGGTTACTGAGTTTTATCTTTGGAGTTCATCAGTCATATACCTGTTTTCCTTTCTTTGTACTGGCTGCTAGGAAGTTTATTGCTAAATTTATAGCTTGTTCCTAGCAAGGATACAACACCTAGTGTTTGAATTTTGTGTACTAACTTTATTTTTGACCCTCATCTTATCTTTCCAATCTTTTTTCTTATATCCACTTTTATGTTTCTATTAAAATATTTATGTAAGTCAATTTAAATCTTGCTGTGCAGAAGTAACACTGGTGTGAAAATGTGTCTTTTTAACCTCGAGAATATTTTCAATTTGAACAGTTGCCAACATTTAAAACTTGAAAATTTTTACCTAAAAACCCAGATTTCTGGTTTCTATTAAAAAAATTAAGTTCTTCCAAGTCTCTCATTTGCAGCTTCCCCCTTTAGGTGGGACAAACGTTCTCCAGTTTCACCATCCTGACCATTCCCCATGTAGACCACTCCTCTAGTCATCAAGGTTCTCCATGCCCCTTTCACTTATTTGTTCCTGCCTGGTTCCTGTTGACAATGGAATTGTGACCTCTGTTTTATAGGATATGGTCAACTGTAAATAAATCTATCCATGTTTGCATGTGTATATGCACATAATGGTTCTATTTAAACACCTAACATTTTATAAGAACAACAAACAAAAATATATAGAATGTTTTAAATATTGGAGCTACTTTTGTTTATTTTATTTCCTCAGATAATAATATCCCATTATAGACATGTTTTGGGTGTTCCACTGGATGACCGAAAGGCTATCAACAACTATGCTATCAACAATACAGATGAACTGCCCACAACCCCATACCCAATGAGCCCAACACCGACCCCTCAGGTTGGGGAAGAGATTATGGCATCTGCTGGCCTAATCACCATGCTCTGGTCTCTGTCAGTGTCCAGCTTTGCAATTGGTGGAATGATTGCATCATTCTTTGGTGGGTTTTTTGGGGACACGTTTGGAAGGTAGGCAAATTTTATAAATAAACATAAATACAGAAACTTTAGTATTTTGGTTTTGTTAAGATTTGTTTAGAAAAATACCATTTTTCCTTTTGTGGAATAGTTTTAGAGTTGTTTTTCAACTCATGATCCTATGAGGCAGGTCAATGTTAGATCAAATCAGTGAGAAAAGCTGTTCCAGCAACCTGGTAAATTGTGCAGGAATTTACGAAAGTGAGTTTGGTGTGTATTTCTAGACCATTGCTTTGATCTTCTGGCTTTGTAAGTCATAAAATACATTAGGAAACAACCACACAAAAGGTTAACTCAGGAACACAGCAGAAGAGCCTACGCTGGAATTTTTAACCTGGGAGTGTATTGTTTGCTTCACCAAATTACACCATCCCTCAGACTTCCAGTTTTTCGTTTTTAAATTAGAATTTGGCATTTGGATCAGTCAAGTCCAAAGGTCAAGTCAATACCCCCAACTCCCAGTTGCCCAATGTGCTCAGCATGGGGTTTCTAGCTGCTGCTACTGCTATTATTTCTAAGCCCCAACCAGAAGTGAAGCAAGAGGTATCTCCATTTCCAAAGTTTGATTTCTATTAGATGTTTAGGATGAAAAACATCAGTGCAACTCCTTTACTCTCAAATTTCCCTTAGTCAAGTGGCATACTAAAGCTGTTGGGATTTTCTACCCTATATAGGGAGAAAATGAAATGAAAAAGTCAGATGATTATTTCTTTAGATTTATTTTCTGCTCTTTAAGCCCAGCTTTTTTACATTAATTACATTTCTTCTCATGATTACAATAATATATGCCAAATATTAAAAATTTAGAAATTGAAAAACCTTTAAAGATGTAAATAACAATATGGGCAACCAAATAATTCTGGATTACAATTCATTTAGTTTTTCTAATTGCTACTATAAATTACAATTTTAACTGTT
>NW_007730790.1:144864-146271 GCF_000696425.1 Galeopterus variegatus | reverse complement strand
TGAAAAAAGGGAGCTACTGAGAGGCTGGTGAGTCATTGCAAGGGACGGCACTGGGCCGGTCCCGTGGGAAGTGTTTGGAGTGTGGGCAGTGGGGGAGATGGGAACACTGGGAGAACACTGGGACACAGCAAGGACAGACAACCTGCCCCCCAATGAGCACAGGACCACTCAGAGGAGACTGGTCAGGAATGCAGAATTGCATGAGATGCAGTTTGATGAAAAAACTCAGGCCCAGACCAGAGATTCTACCAGGAATCTCTATCAGAACACAGATCCACCAGGTCTCTGGAGAGCCAGAAGTACCTATAAGATCAACCAATAAGCCTGAGCTGTACAAAAAGCCTTCCCTAGGGAAACAGCAGCAAAGTAGCAATTTAAACAACCACACAGCTCAAGTACTGGTTCTCACAGGAAGTTCCCCTTGTTAGAAGCAAAGGACAAAAAATTAGTTCCAGCCCAGGCACACCACCTTGGGGGCCTGCCTGGGAACTGGAGGCTTGGATCTGGGGACCAGACTCCACTCCCACTTCCAGACAAACGGTACCAGTGCCTCGGGGCCAGCCTGGGGACCTGAAGCATGGAGAAGGGGACTGGACCATCCTCCCACAACCAGGCACACCATGCCAGCACCTTGGGGCCTGCCCAGGGACCCAGGGCATGGAAAAGGGGACCAGACCACTCTCCCACAACCAGGCACACTGAGCCAGTGCCTTGGGGCCCACCCAGTGACCTGAGGTATGGAGCCAGGAACCGGACCCTCCTCCTACAACCAGGCACACCACGCCTGCACCTCAGGGCCTGCCCAGGGACCCAAGACATGGAAAAGGGGACTGGACCTCTCTCCCACAACCAGGCATACCAAGCCAGTGCCTCAGGTCCTGCCCAGTGGCCTGAGGTGTGGAGCCGGGGACTGGACCCTCCTCCCACAACCAGGCACATGGCGCCAGTGCCTTGGAGCTTGCCCAGAGACTCTGGGCATGGAGAAGGGGACCAGACTGCCCTCCTGCAACCAGGCACACTGTGCCAGCACCTCGGGGCCTGCCGTGGGACCCAGGGCATGGAGAAGAGGACTGGAACCCTCTCCCACAACGAGGCACACCAAGCCAGCCCCTTGGGTCTCACCTGGTGACCCAAGGTATGTAGAAGGGGACCAGCCACCCCTCCCACAACCAGGCACATGGTGCCAGTGCCTTGGGGCCTGCCCAGGGACCAGAGGCATGGAGAAGGGGACCAAACGCACCCCATAGCCAGGCATACCTTCAGTGCCAAGGAGCATACCAAAAACAGCACCTCCACATCGGTGGCCCACCACAGCCACCACAATAACCATGGCTGCTACAAAAGCAGCTAGACACCACAACCACCATGCAGATGGTCCACCAACCACTGGAGTGCATTGACACAAGG
>NW_007730790.1:143204-143955 GCF_000696425.1 Galeopterus variegatus | reverse complement strand
TCTAGGCAACAAGTTAACAGAGTAACCATTATTCTTTCAGAAAGAGAGAAGAAATCTAGGGGGGGATGGGGAGGAAATGGGGGAAGGGGAGAGATTGGACAAGGGGCATAAAGAATAATTATGATTTGTAACAATATATATGCTAGTAATATTGATTTAATCAACATATCTCAATGTTCAACCCCCAAAATATGTATAATCGATTTTGATTCAATTAATAAAATAAATTAAAAAGAAAAAAAAATACATGAAATGCTTGAATCAGGGAGAAAGACCCTTAATTCTACGTAAGTATGTTTCTTTAAATTTAGCTCTAAATACTTCTGATAGCATAGGCTTCATCATTGTCATGGTTGTCCTTGCCATCAACATCAAAATAAGACCACATTTGCTGCCTACTTACTATGTGCCAGGCACTGTGCTAAACTTTTTATATTTGTTTTTGTTTAATCCTCACAATAATGCCATGAGGTAGATATTATTTTTCCCCCACATTGCAGATGGGAGAAAAATACCTTAGAAAACCTTAGTAACTTGCTCATTTTCCTACAGTTATTAAGTGACAGAGCTGGAATTTGATCTGTGTGAAACCAAAAGTTAGCGCTTCATTTTAATGGGTTCCGTTTTTTATAGAAAAGAATGCATACATTCAGAAGCAAGCTATGGGTACCTTTCTTGACTCAATGGGACTGTGGATTGCACAGACCATGGTCTTCCCCCCTATACCCTTCTAATTTAATTGTAAGTGCAC
>NW_007730790.1:137759-141556 GCF_000696425.1 Galeopterus variegatus | reverse complement strand
ATGTTACATTTTTATAGCTGTAAATTTGGTAGATTTGTGGGAGAGAGTGATGCTGCAGACCGTCTATTCCACCATCTTGACTAGAACTCACTCCATTTCATGTATTTTTAGATGATTTATTCTTGGCCATTTCTCACATCTGAGCAGAAGTTAAAAATCCTTTAAATTATATAAAGTACTCCAGCATCCATTGTCTTGTGGAAGGAAAGGGGGACTTTAGGGCAATCTGGCATCAAAAATCCTTTCACGCTATTTTTTTTAAGACTTTTTATCTTTTATGACCCCTTTCCCCCACAGCAGTAGAGACTATTAGCTAGATGGTAATAACTTCTTAAGGAAAATTATTGAATTTGCTTGCCCTCTCTCCTTATATAGAGAAAAAGCATTACATAGTAATCTGAGGAGAAAAATACCCCTAACTGTCTCTCTACTCTGCAGTTCTGGGGCTAAATCAGTCTGTTTCCCCTGTCTTTAGGCATGATAATTTCCATATATTAGTTTCCTATTCCTGCTGTAATGAATTTCCACCAATTTAGTGACTTAAAACAACACAAATTTTCCTTACAGTTATGGAGCTCAGAAGTTCAAAATCAGTTTCACTTGGCTAAAGTCAAGTTGGCTCCTTCTGGAGGCTCTGAGGGAAGAAACCATTCCTTGCCCTTTTCCAACTTGCAGTGGCCACTGATAGTCCTTGACTTGTGGCCCCTTTGTCCCTCTTTGAAGCACATCACTCCAGTCTCTACTTCTGTCATCACATCACCTCCTCCTCTTCTGCCTTTCTCTCGAGAGGATACTTGTGATTACATCACTGCATTCACTTGGATAATCCAAGATAATATCCCCATCTAAAGATCCTTAACTTAACCCCATCTGCAAAATCTCTTTTCCCATGTGAGGTGACATTAACAGGGCCTGAGGATTAGGACGTGAACTCTTGGGGGACATTACTCAGCCTTTCACATGGCTATTAGACAATCACTGTAGTACAAGATTGCATAGTTTTACTCTCCAGAAAAAAAATCTGTTTGGTGTTAAAGATACTTAGGAAAAGCCCATCTATCAAAGTTTAAAGCACTGGAATAGAATATAACAAGGTGCTTACATTTCTTTGTGGCACAAACATTTTCATACCTGTACTCAGATTTTTTTGTTGTCTTTATAATTATCAGCTTAACATTGAAGAAGGTTTTTGTGTACCTCACTTTCCTATCACATTGGAATAAAAGTATCAGATATCTGCAAATGTTGTCAATTTTCATATGATTAATTTTGAAAATGATGCTTTTGTTGTTATTGTCAGCTTTATTATATATTTTATATTGGTCGACATTAATCCATAGATTCTGGAAATATGCTAGCATAGAATGTTAAAATGATAATTATAATTTTCTGTGATAAAGCTTAAAGAAAAAGTATGTTTTAATGTATTTCTTACTGAAGGAAATTTTATTTTGAAAGTTTTTTTTTCTGTCAACATGAGCTAAACCCCTGTACCATTAAAAGAAAGAAACAGGTTTTAGGTTACAACCACAGAAGTGAATTTAGCTATCACCAATTTTTTAAAACAATCAACTTGTAGAAAACTTAATTAGTTAACTGTTTGAAAAAGTGTCAGAAGTGTTATTTTAAAACAAACTAGCTATCACTGTGATTGAATCATCTCCATCAAAACATGGAGATCAGGTGTATGCAACCCAGTTTCTCTCATCATAAATGTTACTTATGTTAATACGTTAGTCCACAGATGAGTCCAAATAGCAATCATGGTTTAAGATTCCCCAACTAGCTTTTAAAGCAAAATTAAAATAATTGCTCTTAGGTAAAAATCTCAACATGCTCTGAAAGCAATTTTATTAAGTTTCGATGCTGAATTTACAATCCTTGCTTTTAAAATTTCAGAATCAAAGCCATGTTGTTAGCAAACATTCTATCATTAGTTGGAGCTCTCTTGATGGGGTTTTCGAAATTGGGACCATCTCATATACTTATAATTGCAGGAAGAGCCATATCAGGACTTTACTGTGGTAAGTCACACACACACAAACACCCCTGCCTTTGTCTGAAAATTACTCTAAAGGCAGATGTGGTAACATATGGGGATATTTTTGAGCCTAGAGTGGCAATACAGAGGGAAAGGCAGTATAGCATAAAGTTGAAGTCCTGAGTCACAGGGTTTTGGGACCAGTAAATGAGAATTGTGATGTTATCTGTGTTCTTGTCCACTGCAATGACATCATTTCTATTGTATGATCTCAGAAAAATTATTTAACTCTGACTCTCAGTTTTTCATCTATTAAATGAAGTGAATGATAATATCTACTTTATAGGGTGACTTGAAAATGCATGTAAAATGTTCAGGATAGAATCTGACATACAGTAAGCTACTAATAAATGCTAGCTGTTGTTATTACTCCTGTGGTTCAGTAGACACTGGAAGACTGCTACACTCACACCTCTCACTCGGCCCTTACAGCCTGCCTGGCTGCCATGTCTCTGTGTCTCTTATCTGGTAAAACCTTGACACCCTGGACCCTACTCTTAGTCCACATTTCCTAGCCCTGTCAGAATCCAGACATGGCTGAGTGAAGCATTAAAGTCATAGTACCCATATGGAGAGAAAATTAGGGAGAAGCCCCTGGTATGGAGTTGAGAATGAAGGAAGAATTCTCCTCCCATGAGCTTTCTGCTAAATAGTGGGAATCACTGGTTTTTTGAGACAGCTTTTCAAATTTTTGGAGGCAACTAATTAGCAGAAGTCTGAACAAAGGGTGAATCATTCGATCTCTAAAACAAATGGCAAAAATCTCTTAACTTCTCAATGCCAATGAAACCCTGATTCTGATGGTGCTGGGCTGAGTTTTTAACCCCATTTTCACAAATTGTAGTTGGCTTTCAAGGCACTAATATCCACTGGAGATGGAGAAGGAGTGGCGAGGACACAAAATTTGTGTTTAAAGTATATTTAACACTTTTATCTGCAGAAAAGAAAAGACTATAATTCATGTGTCTTCAATAATTAGTTGAAGCAAAAGTCGAAAATACCCACAAGATAGTAACTTAATTAAATGTCTCTTTTCATTATTTTCAATGTTAATACAAATAATTGAAGGTCAAGGTAGCTTTATCAAGGTGAAGAGACAACCTACATGTGAAAAGGGCTTTGGATTCAAAATGAATCAATTCTGGCACTGTCTCTGCCTGGCCTTAGATGTATTAATTAAATCTGAGCCTTGGGTTTTTCTTCTGTAAAATGCAGATAACAGCACTATAAAAGAGGTCCAAATCATGATTCTTCTTTCTTTCTCTCCATTTTGAAAAATATAGTGTGAAAAAAATTGAAATATATTTTTTAAAATTGGAAATAAATGCCATAAACATATTATGGAACAACCTATAATTAGCATAGCCAAGTAACTTGTACTCTCCAACCATCTCTTAAAGTATGTCTGATCTATTCTGAACATTAAAGTTACTAAAAATTATAGGAAAAGTAATTTGACTTCAGGTGTGTGACTTCAGACCTTATCTATATTATCTACACTATTCTGTTCTTGAGGTACAGTATTAGATATTACGAAAAGACAGTAGAACTTAGAATATGGCCTAATAAATGTGTGTTTTTTCTTATTTAAGATTAATGGTCACATATTCGAGTCACCTATAAAGTTCAGCAGAAATACAGATGCTATGCCAGCCATGTGAATGTTCATTTGAGACATTAGAAACAGTTCAAACGCGGCCGGCCCGGTGGCGCACTGCTACAGTGCGCCGCTTGGGAGCGCAGCGGCGCTCCCGCT
>NW_007730790.1:126914-136906 GCF_000696425.1 Galeopterus variegatus | reverse complement strand
TTCAGCCTTGCCTTACTGATGATCTCTGACCCTTTAACACAATCAGCAAATGACGACACACCCTACCATTTCCAACATGACTGATTATGTGTGCATTTAAGAAAGCTCCAGAAGGCAGAATGGCCTAGAGCTTTTCAAATTTTTTGTATTCCTTTAAGCACCAAACGTATTTCTTCAAGTATGATCTTTTCTGAAGCCTAATATTAGGATAGAATAAAGAAGCTGGGTTGCTCTGGTTGGAGTTATTGGAGGAAGGGTCCTTGAGTTCCTTAGCCTCTTTTACCTCTCTACATCTCCCTCCGCGTTGTGGAAATTCAGATAGGGTGTGTAGTTCTCATGCTAACGCTCTACTTGTACTGTAATCCTGGGCAGGTCATTTCTCACCTCTCTCAAGAGGTTCACCTACATGTTCTAATTTCCTTTAATTCTATGAGCCCAGATTAAGAATATTATTAAAACATTCTTTGGTTTCTTTTCTGAAGATAACCTAAGGCATCATGATGTAAACTAAATGTTAACATGGATTTTTTTCTTTTGCCCATACGAGACAATGTGATGAAGAATTGCAAATACATGATTAAGTATTTCTTTCTATTAATATTTCCAGCTACAACTTCATTTGGGGTCATATTAACAATTATTCTTTGCATAAACTGGGTTGAAGGCTAGGGACAAGGGCTCTCCCTTCCAATGGACTCAGGAAGGGACTTTCAGTCAAGATACTAACTTTACTTAAACCAAATTATTGTTATTGAGATAGTCCTGGCTGCTCTTTAACATCTATGTTCATGTTTCATGCAGGACTAATTTCTGGCCTGGTTCCAATGTATATTGGTGAAATTGCTCCAACCACTCTCAGGGGTGCACTTGGCACTATTCACCAGCTGGCCATTGTCACGGGCATTGTTCTTAGTCAGGTAAAGCTCCCCATCCCCTCCTGTGCCCATTCTCTACTTCATTCATCCTCTCCCTCTCTTACTGTCCATTCTCACTGTAGACCAGCCCAGAGAAAAAAACAATTCCACCAGAGGTGGTGGAGATGGTGTAGAGACATAGGTTTTTTTAGCTCAAAGATAAATTATTACCACTTCTCGCTCTTCCTCTTGGTGTTGTTGGTGGCACTGGCACTGGAGGTGACGTGGCAAGCCAGGTCTCAAACTCCAGAGCTATTCAAGAATTAAATTATTCCATTTAGATTTCAAGGAATGGAAACCTTCAAATTTTTGACTGCCTGGGTTTTCTTTGTTTTGGGCATCTTACCTGGATATCATGTAAATAATTACTACAGGAGCTTTTCTTCAGCTGGCTCTCTCCTTCCCTTCTACACTGTGGTCTCAGAGGGAGTCCTGAGAACCCCATGCCTGTGCGGATCCAGGGAGTAGACTATAAATCACTGCCATGGGCATCACAAAGCTGTTTCTCATCAGAGTTATTGTTCTTTCTATGAAATCCCATTTTATTTAAGATCTGGGTAATCTAAGAAGGAATTTTTAAGCAAAAGTCAAAGTTATGCATGATTTTAATATCGTATTATTCCATATGGTTACCTGGAGACTACAGCCGTGTGTTGCTTTAGATATCAAATGCGGTGGGTTTTTTTTTAAGTTTGGTTGATTCCCATCCTAAATATCCAATTGGAGTTAATGAAAACAAACCTAGGTGAATTATTTGTAAATAAATATTTCCTAATTTAGTTAAAGTAGACACAGTAGTAATACTTTTCCTCTTGTGCTTACTTGAACCAGAGTTGTCAGGAATTACTATTAAATAGCTAATGTATTTTTCAACAATTGTAGAAGTGGACCCAAAGTGTTGTGTAGTTAATATGCTTCCTCCTTGCCTTTTCAGATTGCTGGCCTTGACTTTATCCTGGGCAGTGGAGATCTATGGCACTTCCTGCTTGGCCTGTCTGCTGTGCCAGCCATCCTCCAGTCTCTGCTACTCTTCTTCTGTCCAGAAAGCCCCAGATACCTTTACATCAAGTTGGATGAGGAAGTCAAAGCAAAAAAAAGTAAGTCCATGGGTAGTTTTTCTTTCTTCCTATTGTTTTGGAATTGTAAGCTAGTGTGAAATAGTGTGCATGAATGGTTGCTTGTGAAATTTGTACAGTGCCTTCCAAATGAAATAAGTGAGAAGAATGTGCAAAATCATTTTAATAAGACCAGTGCATGCCATTTTGCACCTATAAGCATTCACTCACATCCTAACCAGAAACTCACATCCAGGGTACTGAACTCAGTAACTAGAGGCTTCTAAAAGACCCTTCCAGCATTGTTTCGATGATAATGAAAACCATTTCTTTGTCATGAGATGAAGCCAAATGTTCTGCTTTTTAAAAAAAAAAATCAAAAAGCAGGATTTAATTTACAAAAAAAAAAAAAAAAAAAGAATTTCCAACACCCATGCTATTACGTAATAGAAAGAGACATGCAGAACTGTAGCTCTTTCATTAACATAATAAAAATAAATCTGTTTTTGTTTTGACCTGCTTTTTAAAAAAAAAAACAAAAAGCAGGATTTAATTTAAAAAAAAAAAAAAAAAAAAAAGAATTTCCAACACCCATGCTATTACGTAATAGAAAGAGACATGCAGAACTGTAGCTCTTTCATTAACATAATAAAAATAAATCTGTTTTTGTTTTGACCTGAGTTGTTTCAACCTGATCATTTTGGGGGACAGGCTTGCAAAGACTCAGAGGATATGATGATGTCACCAAAGACATTATTGAGATGAGAAAAGAAATGGAAGAAGCATCAAGTGAGCAGAAAGTCTCTATAATTCAGCTCTTCACCAATTCCAACTACCGACAGCCTATTCTAGTGTCCTTGATGCTGCACATGGCTCAGCAATTTTCTGGAATCAATGGGGTAAGTTAAAGAGCACCCCTAACTCTTAAGAGCCAAGTAAATTAGGATGGAGAAAGGAAGAGGTTTAAGTTTAAATAGCTAAAAGACATCTTAAAATGTTGACATCACACATCTTACTACCACAAACATATCTTGAGTGAGCATTAACTTTGTTTTGCTTCAGCAGCTTTCTAAAGTTAGCTTACGATTTTTAAAAATGTCAACAATTAATGTACTATGTGTCTATTAAGATTAAAGAGCAATAGTCATAATAAATACAAGGAGGGAAAAGAAGAATAATTATACCCCCCCCCTAAGAAAACCCTAAATTGCAAGGGGCTTCTAGAGTTGAGTATCGAATTTAGGATTTCTGATAGCCTAGGCAAAAAGGAGTCCATGATTCTGTTTATTTCAATAAAGTATACCAGATAGCCAGGTGCAAAAATCGTTTCCTGTCATGGAAGAAACTTTCACTCTATTTGAGAAGACAATACACAAAATAAACAATAGAGTGAACTGGCATCATATTGGTGAATGAGGATGGTAAATAAGACACAACTGAAAACACTTAAATATTAAACTAGCTAGCTTTTAGGTTTTGATTGAAATCATTGCATCATGCTGACTAAAATGGTTCTACTGGCAATTAGCTACTATAAGAAAAGATTAAGTATTTGTTAAGAGACTAGATAAAGAAAAACCACTTATTTCCCTTTCATTAAAGGGAAATGTGGATTGGACTTCCACTATAGTGAGCCAATTTCAGATCCACAAGGGACACTTTTAGCGGTGATTGATGAATGGGCAGAGACTTGGGAGAAGCAAAGAAAGTGAATTCCCATCAACTGGAGCAAAAGGAGACCTGAACCTCATTCCGCAAGATCTGCTGTTGTCTCCAGACTCCTTTAAGAGGTTCTTGATGTATCTTTACCTAATACTCTGTACAGCTTTGAGGCTCAGAGACCAAATTTGTATCCCCCATCTAAAAACTGCCTGTATAATCGATGGTTCAGTACCTAATCTCTCTGAACCTTCCTGTTTCAGCTTCCATCCTAGTGCCTGACTTGAAGAGGCATCCAGGAAATGTTGAACCTAAGGCTGATGAGCAGCCTGGAAATGGTGTGCGGTGTGCTACAAGCTACCACTCACCAAACGGTCTGCATGGTCCTCCTATAGCAGTTCTGTCTACAGGGAAGGGTGCCAGCAACAGGACGTGTTAGGTGGGGAAGGAATGACAGAGGGTGATAGAATGACAGAATGACCTAAAAGACTATTATAAACTTAAAACACAACTAAATTTTAAAAGGCCATTAGGGAGGTTGTGAAACAGATTTCTCCATCTTTAATGAAACTGGTGGGAAATTTTGGATTAAATTCAATATGAACCAGAACTCATATACACTGGTGAGAATGTAAAATTGTCATAACTTCTTTGGGAAACTATTTGGCGGTATCTATCCAACCTGAGTAAATGCATACCCTATGGCCCAGCAATTCTATTCCTAGGTATAAATTACTTATTTATACCAACCAGGTTGTACTAGAATGTTCATAGCAGTACTACTCATAATTACCCTGAATGGCAGATCCCTCAATATCCATCACTAGTAGAATGGGTAACTAAATTGTGGTACAGTTGGACCTCTGCACCATTCATGGGTTCCATGTCCATGGGTTTCCTAACCATGGATTAAAAATATTTAGAGGGAAAATAAATTTTAAAAAACAATGCAACAAGGGCCGGCCCAGTGGCGCACTGCTACAGTGCGCCGCTTGGGAAGCGCAGCGGCGCTCCCGCTGAGGGTTCGGATCCCACATACAGACCGGTTCCCGCTCACTGGCTGAGCGAGGTGCAGGCGCAACACACTGAGGGTCGCGGTCCCGTTGCCGGTCCTGGTCCTGTACGGGCGCAACACTGAGGGTTGCGATCCGTTGCCGGACACAAAAAAAGACAAAAAGGAAAAAAAAAAAAAAACAATGCAACAAGAAAAAAAAAACTTTTTGAAAATACAGTATAACATGTATTTATATAGCATTACATTATATTAGTTATTAAAAGTAATCTAGAGATGATTTAAAGTATATGGGAGGATGTGCCCAGGTTATATGCAAATACTACGTTATTTTATGTAAGGGACTTAAGCATCATGGATTTTGGTATCCTGGAGGGTCCTGATACCAATCCCCCACAGATATCAAGGGATGTCTATATATTAATACAAGAAAATGCTATATAGTTATGACAATGAACGGTCTACAAATATACACAACAATAAGGATGATTCTCACAAAGGTAATGTTGAACAAAAGAAGCAGACGCAAAATGATATGTGGCTCCATTTACATCAAGTTCAAGGGTTGGCAAATTTTATCTTTGTTGTCAGAAGTTGGAAGAGTGGTTTCCTTGAGACAATGGGTGAAGAGACATATAGTGGATTTCTGGAGGGCTGGAAATTATTTACTGTATTTCTTGATCTGGGTGCTGTTTACACAGGCGTGTTCAACTTCTGAAAATTAATTGAGCTATACCCTTAAAAATATATGTACTTTGTGTATGTATGTTATGCTTTGACAAAAAGTTTTAAAAATTTTTTTAAAAGAAAATGCAATAGCAAAGTTTTCAACTAAATATAAAAATGACTTTTAAGCAATCAGAAGCTTTAAACACTAAAGGGAGACTATAGGGTCTCCTTCTCTGGAAGGAGAGGGTGGAAAAAATCTTTAGGAAATTCTGGGGACCATAGCTCCATAGAAACAAGTAAAAGTAAACAACCTAAAATATTTTTTGCTTTAAAGACTTCAGTGCCAAGCTTCTTGATTAAGGCTAACCTGTTTTTACTTTACAGATCTTTTACTACTCAACCAGCATTTTTCAGACAGCTGGAATCAACCAACCTGTTTATGCAACCATTGGAGTTGGTGTTGTCAACACGGTTTTTACTGCTGTCTCTGTAAGTCAATATCCTAGATAAATACTCTGCTTTTCCCTCAGCTCAAAATAGTGGGGTGCAGGGAGGGAACTTGTGACCTAAAAGCCATCAATAACTTATCATCCATGTGCACTGGGTGTGTAGAACCAAATGGGTCATGGAAAGAATCCTATATGTGAATAAGCCAACTGCATTAAGATTAGGTGTAACTGAGAAGGTGGGTCACCGGTTCTCCCCATTGCTAACATGCCATTTACTCACTCGTTTATGAATTAATAACTCACTTGGGGGCACAGAGAACTGTCTCCTCATGTAAATCCCTGGGTTCCTTTTCCTTTGCTCTGTACTTAAACCCCTTGGGATTAGCTGACAGCTTGTCATTTCTATTAATATTGGATTTTCCACCCAGGTTCCTCTCTTTCCATGGTTGAAATTCGTTTTTTGTCCTGATCCCTTGGGGGAAGCATATAAAAAAATAGAAAAGTTCCTCTCTAATAAATATCTAAGCCTCTAAGCAAAGTTAAACAGACTCAGCACATTTCTGTGATGCTAGGCCAGGTGGTTCACAAAGGGGTGGCTTCTGGTGACACGCAGGAGTATGTGAGATATTGTGAGAGGATGGGGTAGAAGTGGTCCAGAACTAGAAATGTTATCATTTGTTTCCGACAAGAGGTCATATACTCTTCTTAAAACCAAATTCCTTACATAAGGAATGATTCAATACCTTAACAACAATAATATTTAACATAATCTAAGAAATAAAGTAAACAACAACAAAGACAAAAAACTTCCTAACTGATATAATTCACTGTAAAATGGGGCTAAGTGAGCTTATTTTTATCTGCACATGGACGTTTAACCATTACCTTAGAGTGATCAATAACTTTCAGCCTGGCTTCCTAGATCAAAAGCCAGGTTTGTCCAGACCACATTAAACAGTGCTGGACCTTGGAAAGAGGAGGAAGAACAGATGACAGTAGAACACCCGTGGTTCTGGAGACATGCCATTAGAGATAACGCCTGTTCAAGCCAACAGGCCACTCTAAATCAATGAAGGCCTGTTACCGGGATGCAGTCCAAGGGACCACTCTCCCTTTTGTATCCTGGAATAATATTTTTTACAAATCCTTCTTCAACATATTTTTGTAATATAGAGATTATTGTTTTGTGTATAATAGGATTTGCTATGTAAAGCATCAAGTTGTCAAGATCAGGTAACCCAAATTTTGAGAAAATCTTTTGAGAAAAGAGGAAACTTCTTTTTGAAAGAGGAAAATCTTTTGAGAAAAGAGGAAACTTCTGCAGAATTTCATTTTTGCACCCTATCCCCAACTCATTGGAGTGGAGGAATTGTTTTATTTAAGACAATATCTTAATTATTTTGAATATACCATTTTAGAGTTCATCCTTTAATTCTCTGAAAGTTTTTGAGCAAGTGAGTGACATAATTTTAAAAATCAGTTCTAATCATTAATTAACCCAGGACTACAGATAACATTTAAAACTTAATTATGTCTACTTTTGAAATGCTGTTTTAAAATTCAAAAAGTACAAAAAGAAAAATCCCTCAGTCACTCGTTTCTCTCCCCCAAATTACCCAATGTTACAAAATTCTGTATATCCTTTTAAATACAGATATGCAAATAGGGATGTGCCCTGAATATATTAGTGTTTCACCAGCTTGGAAGGAACATCAATCTGTTTTTTTTTCTGAATGAGTGTTTGGGAAAAGAGAAAGACTTTTCAAACTTTAGGCTGAATTATGTTACACGTTCCATATTTCCTTCTACACTAATGGGCTGGTAGAAGAGAGGCTGTAATCTTGAGAGAGAAAACAAAACAGGAAGAAATACGGAGGGAACTGGGAGGCAGGATGGCTCTGGGACAGAAGCCATAGCTATGAGACTCCAACTAGGCACCCAGGATCTTAGCAACGCACACTATCTAGGGCACGGATGAGAGTTATTGCTGGGCAGACATCTCCAGCCACTAAGTATGTCTAACTCCTAGTCCCATTCATCCTGAGTGCACATCCATCAGCAAAGATAGAGTCTGACTCAATTTACATGACATGCAATTTTAGAGTTTATTATCCAATTAATAACAATTTTTAAGAAACAGATAGTTATTCCTGAAGAAACGTTTCCGTTTTCTTGGTAGCTTTACCTGGAAAGCCACCAAGCCAGCTTTGAACATCATAATGATAGAGTCAAAATGTGCCGAGAAAATTTATGAGCTTGAGAAAACTTTGTCTTTTCTCCCCTCCTTCTCAATAATTAAATGTGGACTCTATCTGAAGTATTTGAAATTCTGATTGAATGTACCTCTGAGATGAAAGGGCTCATTCACTGTAGGTGAGAAGAAATGTTTCTCAGATAACTTCAAAGGTAGAGCTCACTATACTTAGGGTACTGAATTTCTACTGATTAACAGATTGATGAGCCCAGCCAATTTACTCACCAAGGTGAGAAATTATGACAGGCAGTTTTATCAGTTTTATCTGCGGGGGAGAGGGGATGGGAAGGTTGTATTGGCAGTATTCCAAGGATCAGGCGAGAGTCTACTCAACAAATTCGTGTCTTGGCTAATTGTAAATATCAACCATTAATGCAAAGGTCCACAGAACCAAAGGAATCAATGAAAACCCCCTCAATTTGGATAAGAAAGCATTTTAACCATTTTCAAATGAATAGTTCAATCCCAGTACCAGGTACATTTAAGCACAGCAGAAGAATGCAGACCAGACTATTTTGGTGTAATGATCTAATTCCATATACCGTCAGGTGAGTAATAATAAGTTGACTTTATTAAGCAGTGAGAAAGTCCCATGAGAATACTTGACACCTGAACAGTTATACTGTTGCCAGTGTCCGTAGCACACAAACCATTGTAATTATAAATTAGGATAATTATCAGAAGAGAAATTAATGTAATTTTTAAAATGTAGAACCCTCACATTTTAAAAGTACAGGAAATTTATTGGGAGAGCCCCAGGATGACAGCCTCTGAATATTGTTCCCAAAGTCATAATCCTGGAGGGGTGGTAATGCTATGGTTCTCTCTCTGGAATGACCTATTCAAATCAGTGTGACTAAATTCAGCAGGTATTTGTTCATCATCCTTGTTCACTGAGACCAGCTCTGCCACCTGGGGCAAGAGTCACTCCTCCCCTCAGTCTCACATCTGTGAAATGGAATAGTAGAATTTCCTCCTTCCTGCCGTATAAATTAAACTGACCTCCTTGGCAGTAAAAATTATTTAAGTATAAAGTCAATATTTTGTGACTTATTGAACTGAGGTGATTTTTTTTTTAGGATATCTTTGTGCTTTATTTCATTATTCACTTTTTTTTCCTTCTACAGTAAAATATAAACACATTCTGGAACGCACTTAGACTTATCATAAGCACATAATTCTTTTTTTATTGAAACATAATTGATTGTACATATCTGTGCAGTACCACTTTGAATATCAATACCTGTATGCAATATGCGATGCTCAAATCAAGATAATTAGTATATTCAGCATTATATAATGTAATTATTTTTTGTGGCCCTTTACCAATTTCTTGCTAACCTCTCCTCCCCAACCCCCTTTCTCACCTCTGGTAACTTCAGTTCTGTTCTCTCCTTTTGAAAGGTCAACATATTATTATGATTGTTGTATCTTTCTTTCTTTCTTTTAAAATTTTATTTGTTTATTTATTTATTTTTTAGCTCCTACTTATGAGTGAGGACATGTGGTATTTCTCTTTCTGTGCCTGGCTTATTTCACTTAATATAATTTTCTGTAAGTTCATCCATGTTGCTGAAAATGGCAAAATTTCATTCTCTTTTGTGGCAGAGTAGTATTCCATTGTGTAAATATACCACATTTTCCTTATCCAGTCATCCATCAATGGACATTTAGGTTGGTTTCAACTCTTGTTTATTGTGAATAGAGCTGCAATAAACTCAGTAGTGCAGGTATCCCTTCAACATGATGATTTCCATTCCTTTGGGTATATATCCAGCGGTGGGATTGCTGGATCATATGGTAGATCTATCTGTAGTTGTAGTTGTCTGAGGAACCTCCATATTGTTTCCCATAATGGCTGCACTAATTTACAGTCCCACCAGCAGTGTAGAAGAGTTCCCGTTTCTCCACATCCTCGTCAGCATTTGTTATTCTCAGTCTTTTTGATAATAGCCAGTCTAACTGGGGTGAGATGATATC
>NW_007730790.1:120691-126305 GCF_000696425.1 Galeopterus variegatus | reverse complement strand
GATATCTCAATGTGGTTTTGATTTGCATTTCCCTGATGCTGAGTGATGCTGAGCATTTTTTACGTGTCTGTGAGGTAATATTTTTTAAAACTTTCCTAGGTATTCCTTGTAGAGAAAGCAGGGCGACGCTCTCTGTTTCTAATTGGAATGAGTGGGATGTTTGTCTGTGCCATCTTCATGTCCGTGGGCCTTGTGCTACTGGTGAGTTTGGTGCCTGCATTGAGATTTTTGGTTACCATATGATAGCACTTTTGCACTCCAAGTTTAAAGTGCTCTGTATGTCTAAAACATTTGAGATTGACTTATGAAATAAAGCCAGAGGAGCAGCATATAATGCAAAGGAGAAATGTAAAGAAAAAAAAGAACTAGTTTCTTGTGTTTAAAGACTGAATACCACCATGTAAATTGTGTTTGTTATCCAGCAAGACAATGTAGCCACATGGTTAGAGCACAGATTCCGGGGTTAGCTCCAACTGGGTTCTAATGTTGGCTCTGCCACTTGCTGTCTATGTGACCTGGGGCGTGTACCTGAACCTCTCCCAGCCCAGTGTCCTCATCTACTGCTTCCTGGAGAGTCATACATTTTGTCTAACAACTTCGGCATGAGTAAGAGCAAAGGTATCTTTGCCTTGCCTCTTTCATGAGAAAAGAGTGACTAAGCGTCATATGAAGTCCTAATCCAGCAGATTTCCTATAACGGAGTTCAAGAGATTTAAGCATGATTCAGACTAGAATAATCTGCCCCGTACTAGAATAACTCGTACTTGACTGGACGTACCAATACCATAGGAAGAAAGCTGTGGCCAACTCTGAACTCAGTGAGAGGCTGCTTAGCTAGAGGAAGAAGCAGCCAATGATCCCAGCCCCACTTTTGTTTTTGTTTTATCTTTTCCTCAGAATAAATTCACTTGGATGAGTTATGTGAGCATGATAGCCATCTTCCTTTTTGTCAGTTTCTTTGAAATTGGGCCAGGCCCAATCCCCTGGTTCATGGTGGCCGAGTTTTTCAATCAAGGACCACGCCCTGCTGCTTTAGCAATAGCTGCCTTTACCAACTGGACCTGCAATTTCATTATAGCTCTGTGTTTCCAGTACATTGCGGTAAGCAACCTAACTGCAAATTTACTGAACAGAAGAGAGGGTCATGCAGCTACTAACTGGAACTCTGTTTGTTCTCTACCCAGGACTTCTGTGGACCTTATGTGTTTTTCCTCTTTGCTGGAGTGGTCCTAGCCTTTACCCTGTTTGCATTTTTTAAAGTTCCAGAAACCAAAGGAAAGTCTTTTGAAGAAATTGCTGCAGAATTCCGAAAGAAGAGTGGCTCAGCCCGACGGCCAAAAGCTGCTGTAGAAATGGAATTCCTCGGAGCTACAGAGACTGCGTAAAGATAACCTGCAATACTTTACTTTTTGACATGAACAGAAACAGGAAGGAAATCGTGTTTTTAAATGATGATTCCTTGAGAATTTTACATCTACATGTTGGAGTATTGTTTTATTTTTAAAGAGCTTTTATGGACTCTGATCAGAAATAACACCACATATTACCAAAGAAAGTATTTTTTTAAGTTAGAAAATCTATTTTTGATGGTAAACTCTGTAATTAAACAAACCATAAAGGCTAGCTCATTTTGTTACACTAAAGGGCAAGTACGTTCTAATGTTCCTCACCCTGTTTTTTATAACAAGGTTATCCTAAAATTGAAGAGGTTTCAGTGTATCATATTATTTCTTCATTAACTAGAAACCTGAAGTTACAACTAATACTTATATATTCGAATATGATTAAATTGGAATTTTCTTACCCACAGATCTCATTCTAAAGGAGTTATAGCTAGTGGCAGTAAAATCCATGTTAAAATTTACAACTATTCCATTTCTCTCACTCAGCTTTTTTTCTTGTATATTAAAATTTGTATTTTGTTTAAAATTTTATTTTTTCCTGTATTTTCATGTGGAGTGGTTTATTGAGAACATTAAAATATGTTTATAGAGAAAAACTTTTATTTTGGGTAGGTTTACCAAAATCATTCAGTACTCAGGAAAAAAATTTTTAGTTCTTTTGATAACCAAATGGTTTTTGCACAATTAAACACGAAAAAGGTTTTACCTGGTTGTATAACATCAGTTATCAGTTAATATTAACATCTATTATAAAACCATGTTAATTCCTTACAACTTCAATCCTTTAAGTTATATTTTGTTTTGCTTTTTAATTGAGCACACCTGGTTTTCTGAGCTGTGCTACAAAATACACTCAATCATGAGTCAGGCATTTTGCATATCACCTCAAACTCCTAATAAGTTAGATCAGTCTAACTTAGGGAAATTTGAAGAAAAGGATTGCTCTATTTTTAAAAAACATTTTCTGAATTATTATGTCTCAAGACACATTGAAGAAATAGGGTTGGAAGATTCGTAAGGGTGGGCTCCTGAAAATTTATGAATGTTCAATTTCAGACGATCAAAATCCCTCAGTCTTACCTGGAAAGACCGAGTTCCCTAATTTAAAACAATCATCCTCTTTGACATTTTCTTTGTCTTAACCATATATAGAGTCTATCTAAACAATTCTATTGCAATTACTAACATTANAAAATTTATGAATGTTCAATTTCAGACGATCAAAATCCCTCAGTCTTACCTGGAAAGACCGAGTTCCCTAATTTAAAACAATCATCCTCTTTGACATTTTCTTTGTCTTAACCATATATAGAGTCTATCTAAACAATTCTATTGCAATTACTAACATTAATTGTGCCCTACTGATGCGCCAGGCTCTAAGTGCTTTTACCTAAGTAGGCAAATTGGAAATACACAGATAATTAATCAGACTTTAGCTCAGAGTTAATTTTACAATTATGGAAATACAGTTCTGATGGATACCAAAGGCTTAGCAGGGAGTTGAGTATTTCCAGGCTGTTCTCCACAAAGCAGAGCACTGAATCAATCCTTTTTATGTTTGCATTAATGTGCATTGAAGAAAGCATTTTTAAAACATACTTTTTACAAGTGAAAAAAACAAAACAAAACAAAACACTGAGCACTTTTTTTTTGCCAAAGTTGTTCACATGTAGTTTGGAAATCCAAACAACATGAAATTATTTATTTCCACTTTGATTTTTTTTTCCTTTGAGCCAATTTAGGATGAACTATTTTCACTTGGGACTTCAGGATACAAAATGAGTTTAAATAGTTCAGGACATCTTTGTCCTAAACTGTGAATGCTGGACTAAAATATAGGGACTCTGAACAGGGCAGGAGCAGGAAAGTGGCTCCTGGGTGATTACTGTCCTCTTCAGGATGATGACAGCCTTCAGGAAGCCTAAAGTTACAATGATAAAGGAGTTTAACATTTTTATAGGCAGTAAATGTGATTTAAGCAAATCATTATTCTTGATCTCATTTACTAAGAGCATAAAGTAGTAAAGGATTAAATAAAGAACCCCAAAGACAACTCTTAAATTCTTATTATTTTGACTGACCCACAAACACCAGAAATTCGGATCCTGAAGTTTTTTGCCTCAGAGAAATTTAGATACCTTACATTATTTTCCTTCCAAAATTTTTTCCTTGCAGAAATAAGCATAAGTTAAAAAGAAACATTAAGGAGAAATAAGAAGCTAATAAAGCATTATACAAGGACTAAAGAACTAGCTTAACATAATAAAAATTTCTAGGTCTTCAACAGTATACATCACAATAAACAATAAAATTGGGCCTAATTGATTAGATTGAATCCAGGGAAAGTAGATGTGAGTTTGAACACTTAATTTTCCAAGGACTCTATCATTTTTGTGGCAGTGTGTTCATATTCTAACATCCTTATAAATGTTATTTTTTTCTTAGCTTAACTGAAGTATGAAGATTAGACTTCTTGGTCTGGCACTCAACCTGCTACATCTAGCTACACAACACACAGTCATGAAACCCAGGAAAGGGTCATATAAAACTTTCTCCTCCCTACTTTCCTCTACACGATCAGCATTATAATGTAGGCTGAGATACAGGAAGGCACGTCTCCTCTCTCCCGCTTCAAGGAGCTCACAGTCTAATGGGGAGTTCAGGAAGACCAGTATATTAGTATCCCTATCCTGGGTTTGGAGCCCTATCTTGTAAAATAGGCACAGTAATATTATCTACCTCAGAGAGTTGTGAGGACGAAATGCAAAGTGTTAAGCATACATAGTGTAGTCCCTGGTACAAAGGGGGTGCTTAGTAAATGTTACCTGGAATTAGCATTCACAGAGATACTGTTAGGATAAAGCATTATCACATATAAGATAGTTCCAAATTTTGCCTTAGAATAAAAGTTTTATAAATTTAAGTTAATATTTTCTTACTTCACAGAAACAATCTCACAATGATAAGGGAATGGTACCAATCAGGGGAGATATTAGGCTATCTAATTCCTAAATCCATACTTGAAGTTTCTAAGTAAGGTTATAAGAGCTTTTATAGTATTTTTAAAATTTGCTTTTGCCTAAGTTATGTTAGTTTTTAAGAGGTCTAAATGTAATATTATTTCTTTGGATAATACTAAGTATAAAATAAAATATTGTACTGTATATCATACTTAATTTAACAGGATTATAATCACAGGACAATTTTAAACCTTGTTGATAATCTTCGAAAATTGCAAGTGTTATATACATAAACCACCTGCATGCATAAGCTTCCTATTGCTAGCTTAATTGCTATATATGTAGCAAATACAACAATATCTACAAATATTAGGCAGTATCATGTGCTTACAGTGTCCTAACCAGAGGTGCAGAGTAAAGTGTAAAATATATATATATAATTTTTGTTACAATTCTATATTAGAAACCTCAGGAGAAAAGATTTATTGCCAACCACTCTGAGCCATCTGCTGGTGTTTTTACTGCTCTCTAAAATTTGGTGTGCATTAAAAAAGAAACTAGTTTTAGCTGAGTATATGTACACTACAGTTTTATGTCAATAAATGTTTTTCTGAATGCTTAATGTTGCTTCATTTTATATAGAAAATAACCATATTTTAAAAGTTGATATTGGTTTACTATATATATATTCATTTCCTTTTCATAGTATTTTCCCTATTCCCATGTTAGGGATAAAATGTGAGTTATTTTTTAAGCCCAAATTTTATTTTTATTTTGTTGTTGTTTTGATTGTCAGTAGTAGAAAAAACTAATGTGAAGACTAAGTAAGAACAGTTGAAGAGGAATGAATAACTCCCTTTGATGAAAGTAGTAATTGACTTCAGCAAAATATTTAGTTGAACTCCTATTATGAACAAGATACTTTGTTCAAATTCTGTGAAAGACAAGGCTTAGAAGACATGGTCCTTACCATCAATCACCTACATTCTCCTGAAAGGGATGAGATTTAAAAACAAATAGTTACAAAACCATTAATAGAATAGTAAAGGATAGAATAGAAAAAACTATGTTAGTGTTTTTCAAATTTTTATGTTGACGTCTAAAATTCATAGAATATAGAATATATTTAAAGAATATAGTATATATGACATTAAAAATTTACTGTGTTGTTTCACTATCCAGTGGAATTTAAATACTATAGTAATTTGTTACCATCAACCATTAAAAAATGGTATACACACACACACACAT
>NW_007730790.1:112643-120278 GCF_000696425.1 Galeopterus variegatus | reverse complement strand
TAGTATATATGACATTAAAAATTTACTGTGTTGTTTCACTATCCAGTGGAATTTAAATACTATAGTAATTTGTTACCATCAACCATTAAAAAATGGTATACACACACACACACATGCTTTTCTTTAATAGTTGGAAATTTTACTGCATTCTTTTTTATTCTCATATTTTCATTCCATTTTCCCCAAAGAATTTTATCCCAAATAACTGTTGTGCTTTAAAATTTTTTTGATCATTCTATAATATAATAGAATATATTCTAATAGAATATGTTATGATAGAATTTATAATAAATTTCTGCAACAAAATTATCTGTAATTTTAATTTTAATTTTTAAAATTTCTTGTGTCTACAAAGATCAAAATATTGAAACTTTTTTTCTGGTTTGGGTTAGCATTTATGATTATTATTAGTACACAGTCCATAAATTCACATTACAAATTTTGATAAAATTATTTTTATTAAACTTTAAAAGTAGTTATTTTAGAAATTCATCTCAATAAAAAGTGTAAAATTATGTGTTTTTCAATTAATTTATATATCAATGGATAAATTTTTTTATTGCTAAAGTAAAGCAGTGTTTAGCATAAATTCCATTATTACTTTTTGTGTCTATAGACATAAGTGTTGAAAATCTTGTTTTCATAAATAAGTAGATAGAAATGGAAGGACCAAGTCATTCAATTCCATGGGCCATTTCCAAGTTATAGCCAAAGAGCATATAAAATTAATCATCAAATATAATTTCATGATCTATCAGCTAATTGGGCCCTTTTTATTTAGTTAGTTTTTTGGGTTTTGGTTTTTGGGGTTTTTTTGCAGCTGTCAAGCTTGGGGCTCCAAACTCCTTTTTAAATTTTGTTGAATAAAAGAACTTGCATTGCAAAAGAATTTGTTATCCAGTTGTTACAATCATTCCCTCACTTACTTTCTGGGCAGTATACAAAAATGCTTTACTAAGACTTAACAAGACTATTAAATAAATTGTTGAATCTTTCACTTACAGGCACCTTGCTTAAACCTAATATACTCAGAATGTGTTGGGAGAATTGAAATATTATTAATTTTATTCATTTTCACATATATAATAAAATTCTTCTATCTTATCATATGCTCTATCTTTATCAAACTATTGGAGCTCAGATTTAGCTTGTTATCTTGTTCAATTCATACAAAACGGCTGCAATAACCTAATGGGCAAATCCAGTCCTCACTGTCAAAGTAATATTCTAAATCAGACTCACTTTCTATATGACTTAATTTTGCAATTCCAATAAGTACCTTAATACTCATTCCTGTAACATCTATCTCATATCCAAATTCCCATGCCACTGTGGATTGAATATCCCCCCAAAGCTCATTGAAACTTAATCTCCACTGTGACAGTGTTACGAGAGCAGGAAATCTTATTACAGTAATTGAAAAGTGGGGCCTTGAAGAGGTGATTAGATTGTGAAGATCATGCCCTTGTGAATGGATTGATCCATTCATAGAGTAACGGGTGTGGTTCTGATGGCTTTAAAAGGACAGCAAGTGAGAAGTTTCTCTCGCTCAAGCCATTCACCATATGACACCCTGCAACTCTGTACAGCCACCACCAAGAACAAGGCCCTCACCAGATGTGTTCCTGGACTTTGGACTTCCAGACTCTGAAACTGTAAGCAATAAATATTTTTTCTTTAAAAATTACCCAGTTTCAGGTATTTCTGTTATAAGCAACAGAAACAGACTAATACACATGCTTACACAGGTAAACATAGATGAGGCATGGATACCTGCCATAAGTCTGTCTCCTGCATTTCTTACAGATGCTTTATTTTCTTTATTTTTACTGATCTTTCCCTCAGGAGCAATATACTTTGAAAATAATTTGGTAAAATCTGCTAAACAAAAGTGGTCATTATCCAGTACTACAATGTCTGAATTCAAAATATCCTAACCTAGACCAAATGTACAATTTCTTATGCCACTTTAATTAAAGTGGACTTCATAGGTAAAATGATTTCCAATTACTCTTTATTTGGCACCTCTAAAGGTTTAACACTCTGGGACAATGCACCATGGTGAAAGTCAGGATCCAATTTTGTGAAGTGGGAGTTTTGTGAAGTGGGAGAAGGATGATCATGAAAGCGGTGTTGGGAAGAATTAGCCTAATGCCCAACTGCAGGCACATTATAGGGAATGAACAAGGAATGACATTTTGTTGATGAAAAAGGAATACCATGCCCAACTTTGAAAAGAGCTATATAAATTATTATTTTGTGAAGTGGGAGAAGGAGGATCATGAAAGCGGTGTTGGGAAGAATTAGCCTAATGCCCAACTGCAGGCACATTATAGGGAGTGAACAAGGAACGACATTTTGTTGATGAAAAAGGAATACCATGCCCAACTTTGAAAAGAGCTATATAAATTATTCACAAAATAAATGCTGTGGGGGGAATGGTGGGGTGGGAGAAGAAATGAAACTTAAAGAATCGGCCCAGAAGAACCGCCATCCAAACAATGGAAATTTTAAAGAGGAAAAACCAAAATGGAGGGAAAGAAATGATCAAAGATACATCCGATTGGAATTTTGCTGAACTGAAGAACAAGACTAGAGATTGAAAGCCAAACACAACAAACAAACAATGCCACAATTTTCATCATGACGTTTCAGAACATCAGAGATAAAGAAAACGTAATAGCATATAAATCCATCTAGTAAGGAAAGATAGGTCACATAAAAAGGATCAAGATTCATAACAGCATTTAATATCTGACCACCAACTATGGAAGCTGAGACGCTGAGGAGAAATGCTTTCAGAATTCTAAAGGAAAACAATTTTAGAATTCTATCCCCAGACATATTATGAACAGAGTGCAAAAGTAGAATAAAGGTATTTCCAGACATGTAAGAACTCAAAATTTCATCTCTTTTGGACCTTTTCGCATGAAACTAGTGGAAGTTAGACTCCACAAAACAAAAGAGAAAACCAAGAAAGAGGAAGATGTGGAATTCAGCAAAAGGGGAGATAGAAAGATAAGTCCCAAGATAGACGTGACAGGTGGACAGTTGGTATCAGGGCCTAGAAAGCAACCAATTTAGACTGAAGCAAGAAAAAGAAGGTTCCAGGGAAAAAATAGAACTGAAGGATTCTCTGAGATGTTTGGCCATATGAAGAATAATTTGGAGCATTTAGAAAAATTTAGTGATAAATACATAGAAAACTAAGCAAATGAAAATATGAGGCAATTATTAACCCCTGAGAGAGCAGGGTAGGGAGTGGCATAAGTAAGGAAGCATAGTAGTGCCCTACTTGGTTGGGCAGTTAATAACTATTTACATAATTATGTAAAACACTGAGTATTGTTATAATTTTTGTTCACAAATAAAATGTGTAGCAGTACTATATTATAAGATATATGGAGAGGAAGGGTGAGAGACTATCAGAAAGAGAGTTCAACTGTTTTTTATCATAATAAATTGTCAACACAAACAACCCAAATTGATTAAGCAAGAGATGTCAGTATAAGCCTGCATGCTGGTCATTTTCCCTCTGCCTTTTCAAATCTCTTCCTACCCTATCCATTCTGCTTTGTGCCACAGAAGGCTAACCTCTTCAGACTGCTTTCCAGGCTCCTTGTCTTTGGCTCCTAATTGCTTAATGGGATGCATTGGTGTGAATTCAGAGGACAGGAAGAGGCAGAAAGTGGGCCGTTCATTCCTGCAGCTCCCACTCTCCCGCCCTTGGGGGCGCAGTGACTACATTCCTCCACCTGAGGCCGCTGCTCTTACAGAGTGGGCCCTCTCCTACAGCTACAACCCTTACAACGTCACTGCTCCCCTGACCTCGTTCCTTTTAATCCTGGCACTGGTAACAGCATTCCACTATTATTAGTCCCACTATCGCTAGTCCTAGGTGCTTTACCATCCTTTGGTGGTTCCTTGAATTTGGCCCACTCCTTCGTAAATAGGCCCTTCATTAAACTTCTTTAATCACTCCTTTTTAGTAGACTATTTGTTTCTGCTGGAACCCTGAACAATATAGCACATGAATTAGAATACAGAAATTTAAGTTTTAAGAAATAACTAAAAACTTTTCAAGTATTTACCTATAAGGAGACTCATGGGTGAGGAGGAATGGTGCATGAAACTATTGTGGTCTCCTTTTTTATATTTAATATAAGCCTATATTGTTATTTGGCTTCTAAATTGTAGATATCCCATACTGACCAGCCACCAAAAAAAAGAATAAAGGGCTGGCCAATTACTCAGTTGGTTAGAGCATGGTGTTGGTAACATCAAGGTCAAGGGGATCCCCATACTGGCCAGCCACCAAAATTAATTAATTAATTGGAGATATGCATGATTTTATAAAATAAAATAAAAAATTGTTAAATAACAATAAACATTTTCATTTAAAGTATTAAATCAACTGGAAAATGCTATATAGTACAAAACTGGATGAGATTATATATATATAATATATCTTAAGATAGATAAGACAGATTGAGAGAGTGAGGTGGTAGAAAGGAAGAAAGAGGAGACGGAGGAGAAAGAGAAGAAGAGAAGAAAAGAGAACATGTTAACAGTGATTAGTGGTTATTGCAGGGGTAGGATTCCAGGTTGTGTTGCGTGTGTGGGGGTGTGTGTCTGCGCATGTGGGTATAGTTCATTTTCCTTCATTGTGCATGTGTGTATGTTTATAATAAGATAAAAATAAATGAGGGGGAAATAAACCTTCTTTTAGAAATAGACGGTGAGAAGAGGAGAAATGGCTCTGTGATTTGAAGAATACAAGACTTTATTACAATGGGAGAGTGTGTGAATGTGTTTTTAGGCTGAGGGAAAACAATAGAGAATGAATTTTAAGATGAGTGAGAGGACAATAAGCATGAGAAAGTTTGATATAAAAAAATCCCAGGTAGTGACATTAGGAAAGGAGGAGACAGAAAGATGGGAGAAAAGTGAAAAGATATGAAGATATTTTGAGACAAAGAGTAGAAAAGTTGAGGTTGCTCATGTCAAATGAACTGGCCCTTTTCTGCAGAGAAAATATTACATTAGCTCATACCCGAGCAGGCATGAGCTTCTATAAACCAGATGTACCACAGAATTGAGCTCTGAATGTAGGGTTAGCTGAATCACCTTGGGCAAATCATATAATCTTCTCAGGTTTTAATCATTTGCCGAGCTTCTATAAACCAGATGTACCACAGAATTGAGCTCTGATTGTAGGGTTAGCTGAATCACCTTGGGCAAATCATATAATCTTCTCAGGTTTTAATCATTTGCTCCTATGTAAAATGAAAATATAGTATAAATCCTGATTCAATTGTAGGATTTTGTGAGACACGGATAATTATTAAAATTTTTAACTGAAATGTGCTGTGCAATATGCAACAATTTAGCCCTCAAATGGTATATTAGTCTTACTTGGGCTGTCATAAAAAAAAATCATAGACTGGGTGATTTAAACAACAGTAATTTATATGTCACAATTCTGGAAGGTGGGGAGTCCAAGATCAAGGTACTGGCCTATTCAATTCCTTGTGAGGGCTCTCTTTCTGGCTTGTAGTTGGCCACCTTCTCACTATGTTCACATATGGGGGATAGAACAAGGGCTGTGGTGACCCTTCCTTTTCTTATAAGGGCACCAGCCCTATCAGATTAAGGCCTCATGCTTATGACTTCATTTAACCTTTATCACCTCCTTACAGGACCTATCTCCAAATACAGTCACATTGGGGGTTAGAGCTTCAACATATAAACTTTGGGGAAACACAAATATTCTGTTCATAACAAATGGTAAAGAATGTTTATCTGCAGGAGAGAAAAAGAGAAGACACACTGTGGGAGGGTTGGGGGGGTAGAGCCAACCTGCTTTGGGGGAATTCGCATGTTTTAATATTAGTCTCTTTTGGAGAATTAAAATATAACCCATTTTTGCTTTCTTTTGGTGTTTTAGCCAGTAATCACACTGAAATGCTTTCCCAAAGAACCTATGTACCAATTTCCAAAGGACTCTATTTTTTTTTTTTTTAATAATAGAACACTTTGAAAACAAAAATATTGGGGGAAACTTGTATTCCCAGATATTGGTTTTTAGGATTGGCAGATAAAACACAGTATACCCAGTTAAATTTAAATTTCAAAATCTCTGTATGGAACCACAGAAGACCCTGAATAGCCAAAGCACTCTCGACCAAAAAGTACAAAGCTGGAGACATCACACTACCAGATTTCAAAATATATTACAAACCTATAGTAGTCAAAACAGCATGGTACTGGCATCAAAACAGACATGTCAACCAAGGAAATAGGATAGACTGCCCAGAAATAAACCCACACATCTACAGTCAATTGATTTCAACCAAGTTGCCAAGGATGATGAGGAAATGATAGTCTCTCCAATAAAGAATGTTGGGAAAACAATATCCACGTGCAGAAGAATAAACTTGGGCCCTTATCTCTGCCCCTTATACAAGAATCAACTCAAAATGGATTAAAGACTTAAATGTAAGACCTGAGACTATAAAACTACTAGAAAAAAAATGAGGAAAAACTCCATGGCATTGGTCCGGGCAGTGATTTCCCCAAAAGCCGAGGCAATGAAAGCAAAAATAGACAAATGGGATTCATCAAACTAAAAAGCTTCTGCACAGCAAAGGAAATAATTAACAGAGAACAGAGACAACCCAAAGATTGGGAGAGAATATTTGCAAATCATACATTGGAAAGGGGCTAATATCCAAAATATACAAAGAACTCAAACTACTCAATAATAACAACAAAAAACTCTATTAAAAAATGGGCAAAGGACCTGAAAAGACATTTCTCAAAAGCAGATATACAAATGGCCAACAGATATATGAAAAAATGCTCAACATCTCTAATCATGAGAGAAATGCAAATTAAAGCCACAATGAGATATCATCTCATACCTGTGAGGCTGGCTATTATCAAGAAGATGACAGATAATAAATTTTGGCAAGGATGTGGAGAAAAGGGAACCCTTGTACACTGTTCGTTGGAATGTAAACTAATACAGCCATTTTGGAAAACAGTATGGAAGTTCCTCATAAAACTAAAACTAGGATTACCATGTGATTTATCAATTCCACTGCTGGATATTCAATTCCAAATGAACTGAAATCAGTAAGTTAAAGAGATGTCTGCACTCCCATGTTCATTGCAGCCTTATTCACAATAGCCAAGATATGGAAATAAGCAAAATGCCCATCAACAGATAAATGGATTATTAAAATGTGGTATATATACACAATGGAATACTATTCAGCCTTTAAAAATAAGGAAATTCTGTCATTTGCAACAACGTGGATGAACCTAGAGAACATATGCTAAGAGAAACAAGTAAGACACAGAAAGACAAATATCACATGATCTCACTTATATGTGGAATCTAAAAAAGCTGAATTCATAGAAGCAGAGAGAAGTGGTTGTTAACAGAGGCTGAGGGGGATGAGGTGGACAGGGCAAGGGAAGACGTTGGTCAAAAGGTACAAAGTTTCAATTAGGCAGGAGGAATAAGGTTCTCATGATCTATCGCACAGCATAGTTACTATAGTTAATAATAACATATTGCATATTTCAAAATAGCTAAAAGAGTGGATTTGAATATTGTCACCAAAAAAA
>NW_007730790.1:100386-111784 GCF_000696425.1 Galeopterus variegatus | reverse complement strand
ACATTGGGGTACAAAAGACCTTTCTAAATAAAAAGGCTTTCTACAGAAAAAAAGTGTAAGAGAAACAAACTTTAGCTTTTCCTATCGAAGAATTAAATATCTGTGTATGTTTTTTAAAAAATAATAAATAAATAAAAAGTGGAGAAAAAACCAACATATATAACAAAAGGCAAGTATTCTTAATGCCTAAAGAAAGGGATGCCATTTTTTCCTGCCAAATTGGCAAAGCTATTAAAAATGGTACTGCTGAGTCTGGCAACATTGCTAAGGAGACAGAGGCCTCATACACTGATGGAAGCATAAATTGATATATCTAGAAAAAATATCCTTCAGTAATGAAGAGGAAGAAAAGACTTTTTCAGATGAAGAAACACCAAGAAATTTTTGTTGCCAGCAGACCTGCTCCAAAGGCTGAAGGGAAATAATACTAAAAGGAAAACTGGAACTTCAGGAATGAAGGAAGAACAAAACAAATGGTAATATCAGGATAAATCCTTTTTAAAGCTAGTTTCATCTTAAGTTCCTTTTTTTTTTTTTTAAAGATGACTGGTAAGGGGATCTTAACCCTTGACTTGGTGTTGTCAGCACCACGCTCACCCAGTGAGCGAACCGGCCATCCCTATGTGGGATCTGAACCTGTGGCCTTGGTGTTATCAGCACCACACTCTCCCGAGTGAGCCATGGGCCGGCCCTCATCTTAAGTTCTTTAAAACATGTACAACTGTTGAAAGCAAAAGTTATAATATTGTCTGGTGAGGTTTTCAGTGTATGTAGATGCAATACACATAACCAGTCTAACATAAAGGCAGAGGTGTAAAATGACCTATATGGTTATAAGACTTCTACATTTTACTTGAAGGGATAATATATTAAATTTAAGTGAATGATTACATATGTATGTAATTGTAATCCTCAGAGCCACCACTAGAAAAATGATACAAAGAGACATGGCCAAAAAGCTAATTAATAAAGTTAAATGCAATATTAAAGAAAAAAAATCAAATATCCAGGAGAAGACAGGAGAAAGGAAATAAATGAGATGAGATAAACAACACAAATAATAAAGTGGCAGACATAAATCTAACTATAGCAGAAACAGTAACAAATGCGAAAGGTCTAAACAACCTTAAAATACAGAGATTGGAGGGGCTGGCCGGTGGCTCACTTGGGAGAGTATGGTGCTAAAAAGACAGAGATTGTAAAATTGGGCATTAAAATAAGACTCAACTATATCTGTTTACAAGATATCTACTCTAAATACATAGATGGAAAAAAGTAAAAGAATGAAAAAATATATTACACAAACAAAAAAAAAAAAAAAAAAAAAGAGAGAAAAGGAAGAAGGAAGGCTGGAGTGGCTATATTAATACCAGATAAAGTAGACTTCAGAACAACAAATACTATGCAGGATAAAGAGAAATATTATATAAAAAAGGGTCAATTAGCCAAGAGGATATAACAATCCTAAATATGTAAGCACCTAAAAACAGAGTTTCCAAATACATGAAGAAAGACTGGTAGAAATGAAAGGGGAAAAAAATAGACAAATCCACACTATAGTTGAAGACTTCAATATCCCTCTCTCTGTAATCTATAGAAACAGTAGACAAAAAAATCAGTAAGGATGTACAAGACCTGAACAACAGACAAACTAACCTAACTGGTATTTTTGGAACACTCTACCCTTTAACAGCAGAATACACATTTTCAAGTGCACATGTAGCATTCACCAAGACAGACCATATTCTGGGCCACAGAACATATTTTAACAAATGTAAAAGAATTGAAAGCATACAAAGTATATTCTCTAACAATAAAAAAATTAAACTAGAAATCAATAATGGAAAGATACTTGACAATAGCAAGGGCTGGTAAAGATAGAGAGTAACTGAAACACTCACTCATTCATTGTTGGTGGGAATGCACAGTGGTAGAGCCATTTTAGAACACAGGTAATGTTTTGGTTTTTTTTGGCAGCTGGCCTGCATGAGGAACCAAACCCTTGATGTTGGTGTTACAAGGCTGCACTCCAACTAAGCTAAACAGCCAGCCCTCACAGGTGGTTTCTTATAAAATTAAATATACACTTTCCATATGACCCAGCAATCTCATATCTAGATATTTATCCAAGTGAAAACTTATGTTCACATAAAAACTGGCATGCAAATGTTTACTGTGGCTTTCTTCATAATCGTTAAAAACTGGAAATACCCATATGTCATTCAACTGATGAATGGATAAACAAACTATAGACTCTGCAATAAAAAAGAACAAACTGATACATGCAACAGTGTGGATGAATCTCAAATGCATTAGGCTAAGTGAAGAGAGCCAGACTTAAAAGGCTACATAATCTGATTCCATTGACACAACCTCTAGAAAGGGCAAAAGTATAGGACTAGATGACAGAGTAGTGCTTGCAAGGGGTCGGGGTCAATGTACAAAGGGGACTATAAGAGGGAATTTGGGGGAGTGATGAACTGTTCTTCATCTTGATTGTGGCAGTGGTTTACTGGACTATATATGTCTAAACTCATAGAACTATACACCAAAAAACGTGAGTTTTACTGTACCTAAATTTTTGAAAGTAAATTTAAACATTTAAAAATATTTGGGTAAAACAAAAGGCAATGACATTTTCTTAGGTCACTTTACAAGAGTTTTTTTCCCCCTGTTTTCTGCCTATGGCCAGTCATCAGAGCAGGAATCAAAACCAAACAAATTAAGCCTCATTTATTCTGTTAAGTCTGGGTGATTTGTGGCAGGAGAATATGCCAATCATCAAAATCCAGAGATAACCCTAAGGCACAATTTGAGCTTCTCTTCACAGTCTCTGAGCTGACAATCAAAATCTCTTTTCAGAACCGCCAAGGAGGTTTAATGGAGTTTCAGCATCATTTCCAGACCTCCCAGGTGGAGCCATTTATTAGTAATCAGTGAAATAGCCCCCCAAAAGAAAGCACTGGAAAGAACAAGAGTTTCAAAAATCTGCTAACTGCATTGTAATGATTCTGAAAGATTGAGAACTGAAATATAAAGCTATCTTTCCTGCTTCACATCCTATCTCAGCTCCAAAGTAGAAATCAAACCCTAACAATGACTTCATGATATTGTGTAAGCCTGAAGACATCAGGGTGAGGCTGGCTGGGTCTGGAGCTGTATTGATTGTCACCCATCGACCACACACTGGAACATCTGTACTCAGAGCCTCTGACAACCAGTTCCAGTTTAGACTTGTTCCCAAGTGACACTGGTGATTATTTTTATCTCCTAACGTTATAGTTTAACTAATGATTAAGAAGATTTTAAAGACTGAATGGGCCTCACTAGCTAAATGACTGTAGCACTTTAGTTAACATGCAAAGGATGTCCACTGCCTGCAGTTAGCTAATAACATTAAGAAGATTTTAAAGACTGAATGGGCCTCACTAGCTAAATGACTGTAGCACTTTAGTTAGCATGCAAAGGATGTCCACTGCCTGCAGTTAGCTAATAACATTATAATTAATAGTACTTGGGAAAAGTGTCCTGTCAGCGGGAGCCTTGAGGTTGTTTTTCTAATGCACCAAGATAATCTCCATCAGGCCTCTACTGTTTCACCAAATAAGTACTGGTGCTGTCCCTACTCTGATGATTCTTTTAATTCTAAATGTAATTTGGGTCCTCATTCCAAAAACTCACAGCACTTCTCTTCATTAGCATTTTCTTGAACTGACATGTGGGGTGCTATGATTATAAAAGTGAGTGACCCACTTTCTATTTACTCACCTTCAATTCTGCCTTGCAAAAGCACATCTATCTCAGCAGGAGGGCATCAGCAAGCAAAAACGCAGGGGAAGTCAGGACAATGATTCATCCACCCCAGATAGATTTCCTCATTTGCTTGCACTATCTCATACTCTTCTTGCAGATTGTTTTTTTAATATAATTTTATTTCCCTGTGTATAGGATCTGCTTTTCCCATTACTCTTAATCGGTCCTACAAAGCCTATTTTATGTATAGAGAAAAAAATTGTGATGTCTTACACAATTAACTATTACATCACCTAACACCACTTTGCTGCAATAAGAAACAGGTGGCGATGGGTTCTGAAAACAGAGTAGCTCAGTGAGAGCCAAGTAAAATAATAGCAAGTAACAGCACAACAACATGTCCAAAGACCTGCTCTCTTCCCCCACATCATTATTACTGTCAAATAAGAACACTCATAGAAATGTTTTTGGAAATTCAGTTCCCATCCTCCAATTCACCTTCTCATCTCTGTCATCCTCCCTTGCTCGTCCCACATTTCAGGAGAAGTTTAACAGTGATAAACAAAGTACATGTCCCTCACTCCCCACTTTCAAATGGGAGAAAGTGTCTACATGTTGCAAATATGGAACTAGCAAAAGGAAAAAATTCAATAAGAGCTGTATATACTGTGAAACAAGAATCATTATTCTATTGGTTCTATAATTGTTATAAAATTTCATTTTTTATCCAGTTAGAAATTAGATACAAAGAGAACATCTAATGACTTAGGCATTGGATCATGCAGTAGAGAGTCTAGCTGTGTAGAATGTTGTGGGGTGCAGTGTTCTGTTTTATCCAGTTAGAAATTAGATACAAAGAGAACATCTAATGACTTAGGCATTGGATCATGCCGTAGAGAGTCTAGCTGTGTAGAATGTTGTGGGGTGCAGTGTTCTGTGACTGTCAATTAGGTCAATGTGGTGGATAATGTTCAGGTTTTCTATATCCTTATTGATGATTTTTTCATCTGCTTGTTCCGTGGATTATTGAGAGAGAAGTGTTGAAGTCTCCAACTATAACTGTGGATTTGTCTAGTTGTATAACCTGTGCCACTGTCATACACACTTCTACTCAACACTTTGACCATTCTGAACTCTATTATTATTGTCATCACCATTTTTAAAATGAGGAAACTGAGGCATAAGGAGGTTAAGCAAATGTACAAGCCAACTCAACTACTAAACAGTAAAGCAGGATTCAAATTGAGGTGGTTTGTCTCCTGAGTTCCTGCTCTTTATCCCCACAATACACTGTATCCTGTCTCATCTGTGAATTTTAAGAGTAGGTAAGAAGAAGCCATAACTTTATTTGCTCTTTACAAGGTATTTGTGACACAAGTCAACTTCTAGGGGAGCTCAAACACCATCCTTTCGTCCCTTCTCTGCCACCTCCACCCCTACTCAACACAGTCTCATCCACCACTTAAGGAGCATTGATAGAGGACACTCTAAGGATGTGTGGCTGGGAGCTACAGCTTTCAGTGGGTCAAAAGAGGGTGGAAGCCCTTGCTTTAGCATGAAGGGCTCTTTAGGATAATTTCTCTCTTTCCAACTTCTCTCAGTTCTTAGCTTCCTTAGCTTTGTTCTCTTGTAGAATGCTGATGCAGATAGGTCTGAGCTCTGCATTGGGAGGAGTTCCCTACCCTGGAGAGGCCTGGAGTTTGGGAGATAGAACTTCCAGTGCTCTGGGGTTTAGCAACTCACATGACGTTGCTCATTTTTGTCACCAGTACAGTAAGACCTCAGTTGTCAAGTATGGAGTGTGGGCAATGAGGAAGGGGCAAGGAGAACCTGTTTTCATATTTGACCTTAGGCTAGAAAGGTGAAAGGACTTCTCCTGGTTCACTCACAGTTCATCCTAGTTTAGCAAGACCAGAATGTTTCACGGGAGTTGGGGTCAAAATAACACAGGAATGAGCAATGTGACTCCCCTGGAACTTGACTTCTGTGTGGAGTTCTCTCAGGGAGACTATAACAATGGGCTGCCGGCCACCTCTGTTTTCATCAGATATAAACTCAAACCCTAAGAACTCCATGGAAATGGAATAACCACTTCTAAATCTGAAGAACATAAATCCCCATTCTGAATATGATGGAAGAACTGTTCTGCTGTAGGCCACAGAGATATATATATATATTTTTCAGACCTGAGGGCCCTTCCAGTTTAGATTAGGGCAAACTTTGGATTTAAAGCAGGGCAAGCTAAAATCTCAGTGAGGGCCATTGTGTTTGATATCTTGAAAGCAAGAGATGACTCATTACTCTCTTTAGTCTATTGGGGAAGGTCTGGGAGGTCCAAACTCCAAATGCAAGGCCATATCCAGGTACTTTGGAAGACCAGCTCTCAAAGGCACCCAGACAATCCCAGCAAAGTGGCATTTATCTTGCTACATTTACCATGGTTAGGGTTTGACCTCAGCCTTGTGGGCTCAGAAGTCAGTGTTGCAGGTCCCAGAGCTGCCTGACTTTAGGGATGCAGTGTATGTGGAGATAAAGAACAGGAACTCTCGAGTCAAACTATCTCAGTTTGAATCCAGTCTCTACCGTTTAGTAGCTGCAAGTTAACTTAACCTCCACATGTCTCAGTTTCTGTATTGTAAAAATGGTGATGACAGTAATAATAGCTCCCTTCCAGGACTGTTAGTAGAATAAAAGGAGTTAATATTTAAATAGTGTTAAGATCAGTGTTTGACACATTGTTCATGCTATGTGAGTGTTATTACAAAACTGATAAGAGACTGGTTTTAATACCAGAGTGGTAGATTATTTTGGAATGAGGAAACAGAGTTGTCAAGCAACTGCAGACTCATGTTGCCCTGAACTGATCCCAAGGGAAGCCAAATCAACATGCTTCTTGGTTAACATGGAATATCAGCAAACAAGGGGAGTTGTTATAATTTAAGTATCTAGTAGCATCAGGCCCTGAGATAGTTTCAGATTGGACATTCCTTCTACAGGTGCGTTAGTATATTTATCAGGCAAGAACTCTAGGTCTGAGGGGTCATCTGGTCGCTATACTGCTATTTTACAAAATCAACATGCTTCTTGGTTAACATGGAATATCAGCAAACAAGGGGAGTTGTTATAATTTAGTATCTAGTAGCATCAGGCCCTGAGATAGTTTCAGATTGGACATTCCTTCTACAGGTACGTTAGTATATTTATCAGGCAAGAACTCTAGCTCTGAGGGGTCATCTGGTCGCTATACTGCTGTTTTACGTATCCTTGCACTGATCTATTTTAACAGCTGTGATAATAATAATATACAATAATGTTATAATNATTAAGAAGATTTTAAAGACTGAATGGGCCTCACTAGCTAAATGACTGTAGCACTTTAGTTAGCATGCAAAGGATGTCCACTGCCTGCAGTTAGCTAATAACATTATAATTAATAGTACTTGGGAAAAGTGTCCTGTCAGCGGGAGCCTTGAGGTTGTTTTTCTAATGCACCAAGATAATCTCCATCAGGCCTCTACTGTTTCACCAAATAAGTACTGGTGCTGTCCCTACTCTGATGATTCTTTTAATTCTAAATGTAATTTGGGTCCTCATTCCAAAAACTCACAGCACTTCTCTTCATTAGCATTTTCTTGAACTGACATGTGGGGTGCTATGATTATAAAAGTGAGTGACCCACTTTCTATTTACTCACCTTCAATTCTGCCTTGCAAAAGCACATCTATCTCAGCAGGAGGGCATCAGCAAGCAAAAACGCAGGGGAAGTCAGGACAATGATTCATCCACCCCAGATAGATTTCCTCATTTGCTTGCACTATCTCATACTCTTCTTGCAGATTGTTTTTTTAATATAATTTTATTTCCCTGTGTATAGGATCTGCTTTTCCCATTACTCTTAATCGGTCCTACAAAGCCTATTTTATGTATAGAGAAAAAAATTGTGATGTCTTACACAATTAACTATTACATCACCTAACACCACTTTGCTGCAATAAGAAACAGGTGGCGATGGGTTCTGAAAACAGAGTAGCTCAGTGAGAGCCAAGTAAAATAATAGCAAGTAACAGCACAACAACATGTCCAAAGACCTGCTCTCTTCCCCCACATCATTATTACTGTCAAATAAGAACACTCATAGAAATGTTTTTGGAAATTCAGTTCCCATCCTCCAATTCACCTTCTCATCTCTGTCATCCTCCCTTGCTCGTCCCACATTTCAGGAGAAGTTTAACAGTGATAAACAAAGTACATGTCCCTCACTCCCCACTTTCAAATGGGAGAAAGTGTCTACATGTTGCAAATATGGAACTAGCAAAAGGAAAAAATTCAATAAGAGCTGTATATACTGTGAAACAAGAATCATTATTCTATTGGTTCTATAATTGTTATAAAATTTCATTTTTTATCCAGTTAGAAATTAGATACAAAGAGAACATCTAATGACTTAGGCATTGGATCATGCCGTAGAGAGTCTAGCTGTGTAGAATGTTGTGGGGTGCAGTGTTCTATGACTGTCAATTAGGTCAATGTGGTGGATAATGTTCAGGTTTTCTATATCCTTATTGATGATTTTTTCATCTGCTTGTTCCGTGGATTATTGAGAGAGAAGTGTTGAAGTCTCCAACTATAACTGTGGATTTGTCTAGTTGTATAACCTGTGCCACTGTCATACACACTTCTACTCAACACTTTGACCATTCTGAACTCTATTATTATTGTCATCACCATTTTTAAAATGAGGAAACTGAGGCATAAGGAGGTTAAGCAAATGTACAAGCCAACTCAACTACTAAACAGTAAAGCAGGATTCAAATTGAGGTGGTTTGTCTCCTGAGTTCCTGCTCTTTATCCCCACAATACACTGTATCCTGTCTCATCTGTGAATTTTAAGAGTAGGTAAGAAGAAGCCATAACTTTATTTGCTCTTTACAAGGTATTTGTGACACAAGTCAACTTCTAGGGGAGCTCAAACACCATCCTTTCGTCCCTTCTCTGCCACCTCCACCCCTACTCAACACAGTCTCATCCACCACTTAAGGAGCATTGATAGAGGACACTCTAAGGATGTGTGGCTGGGAGCTACAGCTTTCAGTGGGTCAAAAGAGGGTGGAAGCCCTTGCTTTAGCATGAAGGGCTCTTTAGGATAATTTCTCTCTTTCCAACTTCTCTCAGTTCTTAGCTTCCTTAGCTTTGTTCTCTTGTAGAATGCTGATGCAGATAGGTCTGAGCTCTGCATTGGGAGGAGTTCCCTACCCTGGAGAGGCCTGGAGTTTGGGAGATAGAACTTCCAGTGCTCTGGGGTTTAGCAACTCACATGACGTTGCTCATTTTTGTCACCAGTACAGTAAGACCTCAGTTGTCAAGTATGGAGTGTGGGCAATGAGGAAGGGGCAAGGAGAACCTGTTTTCATATTTGACCTTAGGCTAGAAAGGTGAAAGGACTTCTCCTGGTTCACTCACAGTTCATCCTAGTTTAGCAAGACCAGAATGTTTCACGGGAGTTGGGGTCAAAATAACACAGGAATGAGCAATGTGACTCCCCTGGAACTTGACTTCTGTGTGGAGTTCTCTCAGGGAGACTATAACAATGGGCTGCCGGCCACCTCTGTTTTCATCAGATATAAACTCAAACCCTAAGAACTCCATGGAAATGGAATAACCACTTCTAAATCTGAAGAACATAAATCCCCATTCTGAATATGATGGAAGAACTGTTCTGCTGTAGGCCACAGAGATATATATATATTTTTCAGACCTGAGGGCCCTTCCAGTTTAGATTAGGGCAAACTTTGGATTTAAAGCAGGGCAAGCTAAAATCTCAGTGAGGGCCATTGTGTTTGATATCTTGAAAGCAAGAGATGACTCATTACTCTCTTTAGTCTATTGGGGAAGGTCTGGGAGGTCCAAACTCCAAATGCAAGGCCATATCCAGGTACTTTGGAAGACCAGCTCTCAAAGGCATCCAGACAATCCCAGCAAAGTGGCATTTATCTTGCTACATTTACCATGGTTAGGGTTTGACCTCAGCCTTGTGGGCTCAGAAGTCAGTGTTGCAGGTCCCAGAGCTGCCTGACTTTAGGGATGCAGTGTATGTGGAGATAAAGAACAGGAACTCTCGAGTCAAACTATCTCAGTTTGAATCCAGTCTCTACCGTTTAGTAGCTGCAAGTTAACTTAACCTCCACATGTCTCAGTTTCTGTATTGTAAAAATGGTGATGACAGTAATAATAGCTCCCTTCCAGGACTGTTAGTAGAATAAAAGGAGTTAATATTTAAATAGTGTTAAGATCAGTGTTTGACACATTGTTCATGCTATGTGAGTGTTATTACAAAACTGATAAGAGACTGGTTTTAATACCAGAGTGGTAGATTATTTTGGAATGAGGAAACAGAGTTGTCAAGCAACTGCAGACTCATGTTGCCCTGAACTGATCCCAAGGGAAGCCAAATCAACATGCTTCTTGGTTAACATGGAATATCAGCAAACAAGGGGAGTTGTTATAATTTAGTATCTAGTAGCATCAGGCCCTGAGATAGTTTCAGATTGGACATTCCTTCTACAGGTACGTTAGTATATTTATCAGGCAAGAACTCTAGCTCTGAGGGGTCATCTGGTCGCTATACTGCTGTTTTACGTATCCTTGCACTGATCTATTTTAACAGCTGTGATAATAATAATATACAATAATGTTATAATAATAATTTGGTGAGCACTTACTATGTCATTATAAACATAAATATTCTCTCATTTTTTCCTCACAACACTCCTATGAAGTAAATACTGTTAATGATAAGAAAACCAAGATTTAGAGATATATACATGGTCCTTCTGGGATTTTCCCCTTTCAGTTTCCTTGGCTGGAACACACATTTGTTAGTTACCTGGATCACTCCTATTCATTCTCCAAAACTCAGTTCTAGTGTTCTCTCCTCTAGCAAGCAGGCCCCACCTCCCCCTCCCTGTGGCCTCCTCTGAGCCAGGCGCCCTTTCTCTCTTCCCTTGTAGTCCTCTCTGCATTACCTCTACAACCACTCACTGTATCATATTAAAATGTTCTCAGCTATCTCTCTACTAGGCCAGGCTGTGCCCTGTTGTGACCAAATCTTTTTTCTTCTTTCCAGGAGATGCTCAATATCTGGCAGCAATTACTATGTAGTAGAATAAGCATGGCTCCTAATATCAAATAAGTGCTCAAATACTTGGGGAATCACAAACTATATGACAGTAAAGGGTTCAAGCATCAAATGGGTGATTGAACTAAGGACCCTTTAAGGTTTCTTCCAAGGTTCAAGTGCTGCTGTCTCAAATAGATGATGCTGATCTTCACTAAGAAAAGAGAAATGGTTTCAAGAGGCAGATAATGCAATCAGTTCTGAGTTCAAATGAACCAAAGGAACTGCCTCTTCGAAGTGGGTAATTTCACCTAAAAGTGAAGGACTCAAACATTTTTTAAAGAAAAAAAATAAAACCCAAAATGTATTTTAATGGTATCCTATACTATGACACTTGCAATTTTCCACTGTAAATGTCTACACAGTTCTTAGGTATTATAGTAGTTTGGCCCTAGAAATAATCCAACTAGAGTAATATCCTCTGAGAATAAAGTGCTCATTTATACAAAAGAGATTATATCTTGAATCACA